>NC_136478.1:68100516-68174457 GCF_902686455.1 Sciurus vulgaris | reverse complement strand
TTTGTTTGCCTAATTTCTCATTTAGAGAATTCATTGCTTGTGAATAGAAATGCATTGGATTTGTGTATATTGATTTTATATCCTGCAATATTTTATATCGTGTTGCTGAATTCATTTATTAGGTTAGAAGTCTTCTGGTGAAGGATTTTGGATTCTCTAAAGATAGAATCATCAGCCAATAGTGATAGTTTGAGTTCTTCATTTTCTATTCATATTCCTTTAATTCCTTTTTTCTAATTGCTCTGACTAGTATTTCAAACATGCTGTTGAATAGAAGTGGTGAAAAGAGTGCATCCCTGCCTTATTCCAGCGTTTATAGGGAATGCTTTCAGTTTTTCACCATGAGAAAGTATGTTTGCCATGTGCTTAGCATAAATAGTCTATACAATGTTGAGGTACATTCCTACTATCCCTATTTTTCTAGTGTTTTGAGCATGAAGGAGTGTTGTGTTTTGTCACACACTTTCTCTGCATCTATTGAAATAATAATATGATTCTTAACCATACATCTGTTGATGTGATGAAGTACATTTATTGATTTCCAGATGTTGAAACAACCTTGCATCCCTAGGATAAACCTCATTTGATCCTGGTGCACTATCTTCTTAATATGTTTTTGTACGTAATTTGTCAGAATTTTGTTAAGAATTTTTGTGTCAACATTCATCTGAGGTATTGGTCTAAAGTTTTTTTCCTTGATGTGTCTTTGTCTGGTTTTGGTATCAGAATGATACTAGCTTCATAGAATGAATTTGGAAGGGTTCCCTCCCTTTCTATTTTATGGAATACTTTGAGGAGTATTGGTATCAGTTCTTCTTTGAAGGTCTTTTAGAACTCAGCTGAGAATCTGTCTGGTTCCAGGCTTTTCTTGGCTGGTAGGCTTTTGATGTGTATGTGTATGTCTTTGTATTTACTAAGAACTGCTTCTTTGTGGAATAACACAGGGTCTATATTAGAGAAGGATTCATGTGCTGCTGAGAAGGAAGTGTATTTGCTCATTGATGGATGTAATATTCTATATATGTTTGTTAGGTTTATGTTATTTATTTTGTTATTGAGTTCTATGGTTTCTTTGTTTAATTTTTGTTTGGAAGATCTATCAAGTGGTGACAGCTGTGTGCTAAAGTCACCCAGAATTATTGTGTTATGCTATATTTGATTCCTGGCCCTGAAAAGGATTTGTTTGACATACATGGATGCACCTTTGCTTGGGGCATAAATACTTGCAATTGTTATGTTCCTGATTTATGGTTCCCTTTTCAATTGTCCTTCTTTATACCTTCTTACTAACTTGGGTTTGAAGCCCACTTTATCTGATATGAGAATGGAAACCCCCACTTTTTTATGATTAATTTTGTGTGGTATGTTTTTTTTTTTTCTTCCCATCCTTTCACCTTTACTCTCTGGTTGTCTCTTTCTATGAGATAAGTCTCTTGAAGGCAGCATATTGTTGGGACTTTCTTTTTAATTCAATCTGCCAGTCTATGTCTTTTGATTGATGATTTTAGGCCATTAGTATTCAGGGTTATCATTCAGATAAGATTTGTATTCCCAGTGATTTTTCTTATTTTTAGTTTTTAACTTAATTTGTTTCTCCTTGGATTGCCTTTTCCTTTAGGATAGATCCTCCCTTTGCTGACCTACATTGTTGTTTTTCATTTCCTCCTCATGAAATATTTGCTGAGAATGTTCTTCAGCATGGGCTTTCTGTTCATAATTTCTTTTAAGTTTTGTTTATCATGGAAGGATTTTAGTTTGTCTTCCAATGTAAAAGTTAGTTTTGCTGGGTATAAGATTCTTTGTTGGCAATCATGTTTTCTCAAAGCTTGAAATATGTTGTTCCAGTCCTTTCTTGCTTTTAGGGTCTGGGCTGAGAAATCTGCTGATATCTGTCTTGGTTCCCCTGTATGTAATTTGATGCTTTTTATAGCAGTTTTTAAAATTCTGTTTTATTTTTTATGTTAGTCATTTTCATTATAATGTGCCTTGGTGTGGAACCATATAATTTCTGTGCACACTTTTCCCTTTGTGCACTTAAACTCCCCAGTGCACTTAAAACACACCACACCTTGTAACCCATGTGCCCTCTAACCCTCTGCCTTTTCCCTATTAGTGTGTTCTCTACAGTACCTTGCCACAGGCTCCCTGCCACTCATCTAACTCACAAGACCTCCATGTGTACTCACTGACACTCATTCTCCATCCGACACACACTTCCAGAGTACCCCCACACATGTCAACTGCCTCATCACACCCTCATATCAACAGAAAACAGCAGATCCTGTTTAACTGTTGAAGTGTGCCAAGATGTCCTGGTGGGTTCTGGGGGGCTGGGGAGAAATAAAAAGGGCACATGACAACCCCCTTACCTGCATTCACAGGGCTAGAGATAAACACAATTATATACATATGCACAAGGTACTCATATGCACTGAGAGGTAGATGTTTAGGTGACTGTGTGACAGAGTGCAACAGGAAATTTTGGCTGGTGTCTGCTTTGTGAGTGTGTATGAATTGTGAAAATAAGAATGCTAAGTACATATATACAAGTGTGTGCACTGTATGCTAAAGTATTCACATGAGTGTGTAAAGGCAGTGGTGAGTGTTAGTGTGAACTGTCAACCAAGTAATTCTATTCCTTAACTTTCAAATAGTGAATGTAGTGAAGAACTTGGAAAATTGAAAGTGATTTTGATAGATCAAGGAGGGAAGTGAATAATCAAGATATCATGGGTATTTGCAAATGTACCTGTGATTGCATAGAATGGAGGCACTGTTTCTTTAAATCTATGTCTGCCATTCATTAGCTCCTCCAAATACTGGACATACATGAACCTAGTGCTACCTGGGTCTTTTCAGTGCTATACAAATGCAGTGTCTAGGCAAACATGCTCACATTGTCATAAGGCAGCTTTCAGCTAAGACCAGGAGGTGGACTGAAGTGAAGATTTAGCCTTAGCCAAGTGAGGTCATAACATTCCCTGTTCTTATTGATTGGTGGTCTTCAAGTCCTTGAAATGTCATGCCTAAGCAGAGTACTTTGCTTGCCTGGGTGTTTTGGCCAACAGAAAGCATAATGATGTGAATTATTTTGGGAATTTAGGGCTATGTGGTAAATTCCCAGCCACAAGAGGAGCTGAGGCTACATCAGACATGTGGACAGTGTTTGAGGGGCTCCAGGGAAAGCTCTGTGAACCAAGGCCTAGGTGAGCTGCCTGGTGGACAGTTTCCAAGAGTGTTGTCTTATATGTTGGGGAAGCAGTGATTCTGTAACCCCACAGGAGGATGACAGGGAGCTCCACATTGAGAAATTCTCCTAGGCTCTGCCTATCAACTTCTTTCCTGGGTTGACTCTAAATTGTATCCTTTCCCTGATTATAACTACGTGCAAAAAAGGATTATGTGAATATCATGAGTCCCTCTAAAGAGTTACTGTGAAGCTAAGTGTGATTTTGATTTTGGAATCCTCCAGATGAGACCTGGGTCAGAAGTAATTGTTGTCCTTTGTAATCTGTGTTTTAAAAATTTCCCAATTAGCCTAAAACCCTCACAGAAGGTTGAATAATAGGTGTAGGTTAACTTTGCAACAACAAAAGTTTGAGTTTAGAAAATTATATTTTAATTTTAATTTCATTTAATTTTAAAATCCCCTCCTTAATTAAGCATTCAATGCATGCTCCTTTAAATTTCTGTGCACAAATAATTTTAATTATTCTGAAAAACAGTGCAGTTGGATTGAGAAAAAAGCATAATCTTATTGAGTACTTAATAAAAAATTCAGAATTTGTTGATTGATCCTTTCATGTTGATGATTTTATTTCTGAGAGACTTTTATAATCATTTCTCTTCCAGTTGTAGTATTCTGCTTAGTCTTCCTTTCACTGCTGGCATAATATTATAAAGTAATTTTTTTCTCAAATTTTTTATATCTTCATTTCCAAATTAATTCACAATCATACAAATGAATCCAGGATTTTCAAATGTAAATTGACAATTTTTCTCTTTATATCATTATACTTCTTTCTCAGACTTTTCTCTCATTCGGTTTCTTTTTAATATAACTTAAAATAATGAAGTTTCAGTACATGTAATTTAAGAATTAGCAGGAGAGCTGGGTATACAGCTCAGTTCATAGATTGCTTGCCTGTCCAACACAAGGCCCTGGGTTCAATCCCCAGCACCAAAAAAAGAAGAAAAAAAAAAGAGAGAGATAGAAATAGTCATATTTGTGGTAAAGAACTCAGGGAACTCTGGAGTCCAGTGACACACAAAGTCTCAGTCAGTCCCCCATAGGTTACACCTCAAAATTCCCTTCACCATCCATTTGAGACCCCATCAGCCTCCAGGGTTCATGATAAAGCAACAACCTCTTCCAAACTCCTTAACACTTATTTTGAAGTTTCTAACAAGGGTCTCATAATTGCCTTAGTAATTAGGAAATGGGAAGAAAATTTTCAGCTGAGGCCTGGACTCCCCAGGCCTGCCCTGTCATTGCCTCTACAGGTGAAGTGATAATTGCAGCCCTGAGGGGAAGTGAGGTCACAGGGGCACACACCTTTATCTCAGGTGCAGCTGCCTCCCTCCCTCCATGCTGGTGTCAGGACCTCACACTGAATCCCACACCTTGACACAAGAAGCACAGTTAGTATGTTTTTATTTTTTTTTTTCTGTTATAGAGGCAGAGTCTGGGGAAGTTTGAAGTAGTGCCCACTTGTGAAAAAGGATTTGGAGTAAAAACAGTTCCAGTGCCAGTGTAGAAAATGTGAGCTGAGTTAGTAACAGGAGTTGTGTCCATAATCTGATGCCAATCCAGGATGGCTCCAAGTAGAATCTAACAAAGTCCTCACTGAGGGTGATTATTGTTAATATTCCCAGATGCTGACCCTGAAATCTGGTTTGGGAGGTGCTGAAGTATTGTGTTAATTAAAATACCCTGCTGTCCACATTACCTTACATGAACCACAGAATAAATCATCAGTATTACTGATGCTGTGTATTTAATGCCTTCAGGCTACTATAAAGATGAGGATAAAACTATGAGAATTATCTCATACTGAACAGAATACCAGACCAGTATCTGTTTTTGATTCACTTAATAGAGACAGACATTACATCTTCACTGAATCACCTGTGGTGTGTTCTCCTTGTTAGAATTCTTCTGCTGATGAACTCGGGAATGTACCAGGTAAGGGAAGTTACTTTTAGAGAATTGAACAATGGCTTTCAGGACAAGAGTTGTTATGTGTTTTATCCTGTGTATTATTAATATTCTCACCTTAATCTGAAGCCAATGGCATGTATTCTTTGTGTTTTATTTCATAAATTGTCCAGAAATTTGTATATTCATATTCTATTTAAATTTTTCTTTTTTGTCTTTCAAAAATCTTGCTCTATCATCAGTGATTTAATAGGTGTTGGTAAACACAAGCTTTTTTAGCATGATTTTGGTAAGGGCTTAATTTCTATCCTACACCATTAAATCACATGTTAATATTTAATGTTTCACAGTTTAGGGAAAATTAACTTTGTTCATTAAATTATTTGTATATTCCATAATATATTTGTTCCTGGAATTACAAATATATTTATTTTATTGTTCCTTTTATTAGTGTATTATAGTTATACAATATAATTTGTTCTTTTTGACATAACCATACATGCATGAAATTTAATTAGCTCCATATCAGTCTCCAGTGCTTTCTCTTTCTCCCCTCCTCCCTCTCACCATTCCCATTCCCCAACTTCACTGGTTTACCTTCTATTTATCAGTTTTAATTGGTACCTTATAGATATGCATCAAAGTGGAATTCATTGTGTCTATGTACACATGGGACATGGCTTCATACTGTAAAATTTATCCCACATTTTCACCCCTTCTCTCCCTTGTTCCTCCCCATAATCTGCTTCTCTTTCTCCCCCTACCTTTCCTTATAAGACCCTTCGCCATTTTCCATTAATTTTCACTAACTCCCACCTATAAGACAAACCATTCATCCCCTGAGGTTTGTGAGTCACGGTTATTTCACTTAGTGTGATGCTCTCCAGTTCCATGTTACCTGAAAATGACAAAATTCCACTCTTTTATTGTGGCTGAGTAAAACTCCATTGTGTATACCATATTTTCTTAATTCACTCATCTCTTGATGGGCACCGGTCTGGTACACACGTTGGCTATCATGAAGAGCACTACACTGATTATTGATGTAGCTGCATTAGTATATTATGATAAATTTTGTCCTTTTAAATAAATACCAAGGATTGTGATAGCTGGTCATATTGTGTTTCCATTTCTAATATTTTGAGAAATCTCAAAACTGCTTTCCAAAGTGTTTGTATTAATTAACATTCACTCTACCAATGAATGTACCTTCTTCCCACAGTCTTGCCAGCATTTATTTTTGCATTCTTGATGATTGCCCTTCTAACTTGAGTGAGATGGAATATTAGCATTCTTTTAATGTGTATTTCCCTGATTTCTAGGTTGTTTTACCTTTTTTCACACATGTGTGTTCCATTGGTATTTCTTCTTTTGGGAAATGGCTGTTCAATTCACTAACTCATTTATTGATTGGATTATTTGGGTGAGTTTTTGTTTCTGCTATTGTTGTTTTTGTTGTTTTACAAAGAATTGAACCCAAGGGCACTTAAATCTCTGAGACATGCCCTCAGGCTTTTATTTTTTACTTTTCAAAAGGTCTCTCTAATTTCTCTAATTTGCTTAAGACCTCACTAAATTGTTAATTATAACATTGAACTTGCAAGACTCCGGATTCTGCCTCTGAACTGCAGGAATTACAAGCTTACATCACTGCACCTAGGGATTATTTGGTTTGTGTGTGTGTGTGTGTGTGTGTTGTCTTTTTTGTTAAGCATTTTGAATTTTTTATATATTCTGAATATTAACTCTGTCAGAAGAGTAGTTATCTAAGATTCTTTCCCATTCTGTAGGATCTCTCTTCATGATCTTAGTGTTTTCCCCTGATGTTGAGAAGCTTTCTAATTTGATGCCATCTGTCTTTCTGATTATTGGTTTTATTTATTTTTTGAGTGTATGGTATTTTAAGAAAATTGATGTCTACACCAATATCTTGCAGTGTTGCACCTATGTCTTCTAGTGGTTGCAGCGTTTTTAGTCTAATTCCTAAAACTTTGGTTCACTTTGATTTTTATTTATCCAGGTTGTGCTTCAGGTTTTTACATGCTCTGACAAAAAGACACAACCAGCACAATAATAGAGGAGGTAAAGATTTATTTCTGGCTCATGGGTTCAGTCTTAGTCCAAGGAAGGCCAGCTCCAACCTCTGGGCTTAAGGTGAGGCAGAACAACATGGTGGAAGAGTATTGGAGGGAAGAGGCTCACATCATGAGAAAGCAGAGAGCAACTCCACTCACCAGATACAAATATATACCCCACAGTCATGCCTCAATTCCCACCTCTTATAGCCAATCCCTAGCACTAGGGTACCACTCAGTTAATCTCTTTCAGAAAACTAATTCACTGATAGGTTAAGGTATATCTCAACCATGTCTCCTCCAAAACTTCTTGAATTGTCTCACACATGAGCTTTTGGCAGGATACCTCACATCCAAACTATAGCAGTTTGGAGATAAATACCTCATTTCATTCTTCTACATATGGTTGTCCAGTGTTCCCAGTGCCAAGTGTTAAAAAGGCTATCTTCTCCAACATATGTTTTTGGTACATTTATCAAGTATCAGATTGCTGTAACTGTGTGTTTGTCTCTGTGTCTTCTATTTCATTGTTTTCCATGTCTTCTTGATGCCAATACTCTGATGTTTTTGTTACTAGAGCTCTGTAGGATAATTTGAGGTACAGTATTGTGATTCTTCTAGTATTACTCTTCTTGCTCAGGATAGCTTTGGTCTTCTATTCTTCCAAATGCATTTTTATAACTGTTTTTCTAATTCTGTGAAGAAAGTCATTTGATATTGTGATGGGGATTGCAAGGAATCTGTATAATACTTTTAGAAACATAGCCATTTTGACAAAGTTAATTCTCCCTATCCAAGAATAGGTGAAATCTTTCAGTCTCTTAAGGTCTTTTTCAATTTCTTTCTTCAGGGATCTGTAGTTTTACTTATACAGATCTTTCAACCCTTTGGTTAAATTTATTCCCAAACTTTTATTCTTCAACTTTTCTTGAGGTTATTATGAACAACATGGTTTTCCTGTAGTCTTTCTCAGAAGAATCAATGTGTTGGAATATAAGAAAGTTAATGATTTCTGAACATTGTTTTTGTATTCCCCTTCTTTGCTGAATTTATCAGCTGTGGAAATAGCTGGATTTTTGGCATGTTATCTATAATTATGTCATCTTTAAACAAATTATTTGACTTCTAGTTTTTCTATTTGAGGGTCTTTATTTTCCCCCTTGTTGCTTGATTTTGTTGGCCAGAGTTACAAGAAATTTATTGAATGAGAGTAGGGATATTAGACATTCTTGTCTTGTTCCAGACATAAAGAAAATGCTTTCATTTTTCCTCCCTTCCAGATTATATTGGATTTCACTTTGTCATATAGAGCTTTTATGATATTGAGATAAGTTGTTTCTCACCACAGTTTCTCCAGTGCTTTTAAATTGAATGGGTGATAGATTTTATCACAGGTTTTTTTTCTCCTCATATTGAGGTGATCATGTGGTTGTTATCCTTAATTTACTTTTATGTTGGGAATGACATTTATTGATTTGCATATGGTAAACCAACTTTGGGTCTCTGACAAAATCCACTTGTGCATGATACAATATCTTCATGGGTTTTTGAAGGAAATTTGGTAATATTTTATTAAGTATTTTTAAAGTCATGTTTATCCAGGATATTGGCCTATTTCTTTCCTTGTTGTTTCTTTGTATAGTTTTGCTATCAGCACGATAAAGCTTTCATAGAATGTAAAGTTCCCTTCCTTTATACTTCTTGGAATAATTTGAGGAAGTTTAATGTTAGGTTTTCTTTAAAGGTATCATACAACGTAGCTGAGAATCTATATGCTCTTGGACTTTTTGTCATTGGCAAAGCTTTAAAAGTTGATTCATTTTTCTTACTTGTTAGTGGTATGTTTAAGTTTTCTATCTTCCTGGTTCAATCTGAATAGGTCATATACGTCTAGAAATTTGTCAAGGTTTTTGAGATTCTTTTAACTTTAAATAGAGTATAATAGCTGGGTGCACTGGTGCATACCTGTGATCCCAATGATGCAGAGACTGAGTCAGAAGAATGGCAAGTTCAAGTCAGTCCAAGCAACATAGCAGGGCCCTAAGTGACTTAGTGAGATTGTCACAAAATAGAAATCAAAAAGGGCTGGGGATGGCTGGAGCTGTACCTCAGTGCTTAAGTGACTCTGTGTTAAATCCCTACTGTGTGTGGGAGCGATAAAGGATAAGTGTTCAAAGTAGTTTCTAATTATCCTCAATTCCAGAAGTATCTATGGTGAGGTATTGTTTCCATTTTCATCTCTAATTTTATTGGCTTCAGTTTTCTGTATCTTTGGTAGATGGATAAAAGTTTATATATGTTGTTTACCTTTTCAAATAATCATCTCTTTGTTCCATGGACCATTGTATTAATTTTTTCAATTCTCAATTTCATTAACCTTGGCTCTGATCTTAATCATTTTGTTTATTCTACTGATTTCATGTCAGAATTTTCCTCCTTTTGTAGGACTTGGATGTTTAGTATGACATTATTAATTTGGTATTTATGGTATTTTATAGTGTAGGCATTTGATACTATGAACTTTGCTTTCAGAAGTGCCTTCATACTGTTCCAGGAATTTTGACATATTGTATCTCTGTTCTCATTTATTTCTAAAAATTCTTGATTTTTTCTCTCATTTATTCTATATCCAGTCATCACATAAACATATATTTTTCCATATCCATGTACTTGTATGATTTGTATGTATCATGCTACTAATTTCCAGTTTTATTTAATTCTGATCAGAGAGGATTCAAAAGATAGCATGAATACTTTTTATTTGCTAAGACTTACATCATGACTTATTATATGGTCTATTTTAGAAAAAAGTGTCCTTGAGTGATCTGTATTGAGACCCTCTCATATCTATGGTGTCCTCAGTCTGTGTTATTTTTCTCTGTTTCTACTGTAGCAATGGATGGCTATCGATGGAACTTGGGTCTCACACCTAGCTGTTTCTACATGGGACCAGATCATTAGTATGGGTTTTTGTCTCTTCTAATCTTTTTATCAAGATATAGTTGAAGATTGATTGATTGATTTGGGTGTTGAACAGGATGTGCTTGAGTCTTTTGACTGAGTTAAGTTTGGCAGCAGAGTTTCTTTGCTGTAAACTTGTAGTGTCCCTATAGGCTGCAATACCCCTTGGAATAGGGGGAAACAAACTGTAAGCCACAATTTATGCAAACACTATACAGGTTTTAACTAAATATTTGGTTCCTATTATGACATCTACAATATCAATTGCATAAAAATATGGTATGGTCAATGATTGCTGTCAGTAAAAACAATAAGTAAACATGAACTCTATATGGCTTTAAAAGAAACAGCTGTCAGTTACAGAAACATCAGTAATAATTGCTACAGCATTCATGGTGGGGTCAGGGGTTATATGAACCAGTTAGTGCTTAAAATGTTAAGAATACAGTTAATGAAGATAAAAGAATGTGAGATAAGATGGAAGAAAATAGTTTATAGTTCAAAGAGTTGAATGGAGGGAATGCAGAAGAGAAGTGGCATGATGCTTATAAACAAGTGAAAAACTAGAAGTAACAAGGTAAATGGAGAGTGAAAGAGAGAATAACAGAATTTGGCTTTCAGCAAAAAAAATAAAAAGAAGTGAGAAAAACAGACAAATGAAAAAAGCACAAAACAAAATCAAAATAATAAGAAAAACCCTAACCCTGAGACAACAAGGCAAAAAAAAAAAAAATACTAAACATATTTTAAAAGCTAAAAATGAGAAAAAAGAAATATTTTCATGTATATCTCTCCTTGAAAAAATCAACAAGCAAACACACACACACATACAAAAAAGGAGAAAATAAAAAGAAAACAAAAGATTGTTATTGATAAATTAAAGAATCATTTCCACTGAGGTGGTCAGAAGAGTCAGTGAGAAAAGATAGTCACTGTCTATCCCTGCCTCTATTTCCATTTCTTCTTGAACTTTGTAACGAGAGAGAGAGAGAGAGAGAGAGGGAGAGAGAGAGAGAGAGAGAGAGAGAGAGAGAGAGAGACAGCGTGCACACAAGGGCTGAGCGATGCTAAACCCTTACAAAGAGATTATTTTGAGGTATTATCTGTCTACATTCTGCTACCTTCAGGTGTTCATTCCATTCCTTATGTCTCCTATTATCTTGCTGAAGAAGTTCTTGGTGTTTTAGTCTGTATCTGCATGTCCTCTCATTCTCAGTGACTCTCAGGTTTTGTCTTTTGATTGTTTTCCCTGATTCTTAAATATTCTAATCATGTTTTGTTGGTTTGTATTTTGCTTTATTCAATACTGAATCTTCAGGTTCAAATACCTGCCATCAAGATCTGAAGTTCTGCCTTCAAGGACTAAGGTCCTGTTCTCTCTGCACTAAAATTTCTTGTCATACTTTGAAGTGAATTTATAATTTGATTCATTATGTAATTAATTTACAGAATGTCTGGTTGCTTTCTTCTCATTTTTTCTATCTCATTGAAATGGGCTTTGATCTCCAGTATTTGTTCTCTTCATTCATTCCTTAGATCTTATTTTAGTTCATTGAACATTTTAATATTCAAGGTTTTTAAATATTTTTTCTCTGAGTTTTATCTTCTCCCACATCTGTTGGTTCTTTTCTTTTTTTTTTCTTTAATTAATTTTTATTGTAAACAAATTGGATACATGTTCTTTCTGTTTGTACATGAAGTAAAGGCATGCCATTTGTGTAAACATACATTCACATAGGGTAATGTTGTTTGATTCATTCTGTTATATTTTTCTTCCCCCCAACCCCTCCCACATTCTTTTCCCATTATACAGTCCCTCCTTCCTCCATTCTTGCCCCCTCACATCCCCCATTATGTGTCATCATCCGCTTAACAAAGAGATCATTCGACCTTTGGATTTTTGAGACTGGCTTACCTCACTTAGCATGATATTCTTCAATTTCATTCATTTGCCTGAAAAAGCTATAATTTTATTATTCTTTATATCTGAGTAATATTCCATTGTGTGTATGTATGTATATATATATATATATATAGTGAATTGAGCAGCTATGAACATTGATGTGGCTGGATCGATGTAGTATGCTGATTTTAAGTCCCTTTGGGTATAGGCCAATGAGTGGGATAGCTGGGTAAAATGCTGGTTCCATTCCAAGCTTTCTGAGGAATCTCCACACTGCTTTCCAGAGCCAGAGTGGCTGCACTAATTTGCAGCCCCACCAGCAATGTATGAGTATACCTTTTTCCCCACATCCTCTGTAACACCTATTGTTGCTTGTATTCTTGATAATCACCATTTTAATTGGGGTGAGATGAAATTGTAGGGTAGTTTTGATTTTCAGTTCTCTTATTACTAAAGATGTTGAACATTTTTTCATATATCTGTTGATTGCTTGTAGATCTTCTGCAGTGAAGTGTCTGTTCATTTCCGTAGCGCATTTGCTGATTGGGTTTTTTGTATTCTTGGTGTAGAGTTTTTTGAGTTCTTTATATATTCTGGAAATTAGTGCTCTTTCTGAAGTAAGAGTGGCAAAGAGTTTCTCCCACTCTGTAGGTTCTCTTTTAACATTGTTGATAGTTTCCTTTGCTGAGAGAAAGCTATTTAGTTTGAATTTATCCTAGTTATTGATTCTTGCTTTTATTTCTTGTGCCATGGGAGTCCAGTTAAGGAAGTCTGATCCTAAGCCAACATGTTGAAGATTTGAACCTACTTTTTCTTCTAAAAGATGCAGGGTCTCTGGTCTGATTCTGAGGTCCATGATTCATTTTGAGTTCAGTTTTGTGCAAGGTGAGAGATAGGGGTTTAGTTTCATTCTGCTCCATATGGATTTCCAGTTTTCCCAGCACCATTTGTTGAAGAGGCTATCTTTTCTCCATTGCATATTTTTGGCACCATTTTCTAGTATGAGAAAATTGTATTTATTTGGGTTTATGTCCATGTCCTCTATTCTTCACCATTGATCTACCTGTCTATTTTGGTGCCAATAACATGCCATTTTTGTTACTATTGCTTTATAATATATTTGAAGTTCTGGTATTGTGATACCCCATGTTCCATTCTTCCTGCTAAGGATTGCATTAGCTATTCTGGGTTTCTTATTCTTCCAGATGAATTTCATGATTGCTTGCTCAATTTCTGTAAGGTACGTCATTGGGATTTTAATTGGAATTTCATTGAATCTGTGTAGCACTTTTGGTAGCATTGCCATTTTGACAATATTAATTCTGCCTATCCAAGAACATGGGAGATCATTCCATATTCTAAGGTTTTCTTTAATTTCTTTCTTTAGTGTTCTGTAGTTCTCATTGTAGAGGTCTTTCACCTCTTTTGTGAGATTGATTCCCAAGTATTTTATTTTTTTAGAAGCTATTGTGAATGGGATAGCTTTTCTAAATTCTCTTTCTGTAAAACAAAGTTGCTATTACCAGTCATTTTTATTTTAGCTTTTGTTGCTGTATGATTATACCAGGGAGTGTTCCTAGCAAAGGTACTAAATATATTTCTCTAATTACTCGTTAAATAATGTCTTTTCTCTTTTAGGTTTCAATGCAATACATTGCGTATTTTATTCTCTCATGCATTCTTTAAGTTATTACATTAGATGATTTTCTCACTGTCACAAGCTATGGTAGTGTGTATACGTGTGGTCCTGGATAAACACACATTATTAATTAATATGATCTAACTTGTCATTTGGAGTGGAGAAGCTCCTGTGGATCTAATATGTGCAGGAGAGACTGCCATCGGCTCGGACCCCCTGTTGATCATCCGGGAGTTTGTGCTGGCCAGCAATCATGTGAATGGAAGTAAGGGGAAAGCCCACTGGCTCAGGCCCGTCACAGCTGCCAACGCCCGCACCTCACAGAAGACCTGAGGAGAAGGCAGAGCTTGGCCTTCACCCTGAGTTGTAGGGAGACATCTGTGGATACAAAGGAATGTGTTTAGACTACTGTTAGGTGGGGGAGGTTGGGAATATTTATCTCCAACACATTGAGAATCACGTTTTCTAATTCTAGCTTACTAATTTCAACAAGAGCCAAGTTTTAGTCTCCTTGGGGGTGGGTGAGGAACTGGACAAATTATTCTTGGATCACTTCCCAGGAAATAAACCACGAAGGTACAAAAAGGGGTGATGAGCAGTCACACACACCAAGAGAGGTGAGGCACCTATGCAGCTCCTGTGCATTGCATGCACAGACCCACGGACCCGTACTCGGACACGAAGTGTGCTGTTGAAGCCTCCCAAAGACTCAGAATGCCGTGACTTGGCAGGTGGTCATCTGGTAATCACAGTTCCACTTGACCCTCTTTCAGGAAGAGGCTAAGTTGGGAGAGTCTTGATTTCCATGTGGGCAACTTGTTTCGGGTTATATTTTGTGACTTCTGTCACAGGCAGATGTCGGCTGCCTACCCAGCAGCTGTGGCAGCCTGCCTTATTGTGAGCATCTGTCTCTTGCTTTAGAATTTGAAACTGTCCAGATTCTAATTTTCCATCCTCCTGTGCAGCTCAGAGTAACCAGGATATTCCAGTGGTAGTCAGTGGGGTTTTGGGGAAGGAGTTAGCTCCTTCAACGTTCACTTCCTGTTGTCAAACATTTTCCCATGAGTGTGAGATGCCTGCAACTGTCTTGGAACCAAGAGGAGAAAACAGGACCTCAGAGAAGCTGACGCCGCAGCCTGGAGACCTCTGACACCTTCTGACTTTGCATTTCTAAGCCACATGTGATTTCTTTACCGGAGCAAGGGAAAGGGCCTTGGGAAGGGAAGGGCGAGATGACAAGAAGCCCCTTACCAGAGGTGGAATGTGAGACACAGTGACTGTCCCTGACACAGTCTTTGTGTGCTGATGAGTTAGTGGAGAGAACTTTGGACTTGAGTGTTCCACTTTTGTTGAAAGTTGGAAATGTGAAGACCTTGTTGAGAGGGAGAGTCAAGAGACATTAAGCAGGAAAGAGTCAGCTCCTCATAAAGAAGCCCTCGCTGAGGAAATAGGATACACATGTACCAAATCTGGCAAACGCGGCCATCTGGACAAGAAAGAGAGTGTTTATGATCACATGTCTGATATAAAAAGCTTCTCCAAATGCTCCATGGTACTACAACACAAGAAAGTTCATGCAGGAAGGAAAAACTTTAAATGTAACGAATGTGAGAAAACCTTCACCCATAGTTCGTCTGTGACTGTTCATCAGAGAATTCACACGGGTGAAAAACCATATGAATGTACAGAATGTGGAAAGGCCTTCAAGCAGTCATCACCTTGCTCAGCACCACACAACACACACCCAGGAGAAACTCTTTGAATGTAAGGAATGTCGGAAGACCTTCAGCCACAATGCAAACCTTATTATACATCAAAGGATTCACACAGGAGAGAAACCTTACGAGTGTAAGGAGTGCGGAAAAGCCTTCTGGGATAGTTCATCTTTTGCTCAGCATCAGAGATGTCACACTGGCAAGTAACCCTACAAGTGTGTGGATTGTGGGAAAGCCTTCAGGTACAACATGTCTCTCACTCAGCACTTCAGGCATTACTATACTGGAGAGAAACCTTTTGATTGCACTGAGTGTGGGAAAGCCTTCAGTGTTCACATAGGACTTACTCTGCACAGGAGAATTCACACTGGAGAGAAGCCTTACAGATGCAAGGTGTGTGGGAAACCTTTTCGCAGTGGGTCATCACTGACCGTGCATCAGAGATTCACACAGGAGAGAAGCCTTACAAATGTCATGTTTGTGGGAAAGCCTTCAGCCATCGTATGCCACTCACTGGACATCAGAGAGTCCATTCTGGAGAGAAACCTTACGAATGTAAGAAATGTAGGAAAACCTTTAGGCAGAGCATACATCTCACTGTTCATTTGAGAATTCATGCTGGAAAAAAGCCCTATGAATGTAAGGAATGTGGAAAAGCTTTTAGAGAAAGTTCACAGCTGAGTACTTATCAGAGGATTCATACAGGAGAGAAGACTTTTGAATGTAGGCAATGTGGCAAAGTTTTCAAACGGAAGGTGTATCTTTCCAGACATTAGAAAATTCACACAGGAGAGAAGCCTTATGAGTGCACCAAATGTGGTAAAGTCTTTAGCTATACTGCCTACCTTATAAGACATAAGAGAGTTCACACTGGGGAGAAGCCCTATAACTGTACTGAATGTGGAAAGGTCTTTGGCAATGGCTCGGCCCGTACAAAGCACCAGAGGCTTCACAAGGGCCACAGGCCCTACGTCTGTGTTAAATGTGGGAAGACATTCAGAACAAAGCCGTCCTTTAACTGTCACCAGAGATGTCTTGTTGAAAAGAGGCATTGAAGGTGTTCATGTGGCAAATCCTTCAGCTGTTGTCAGTTGCATGCTGTTCTTCAGAGAAGTCAGTCTGAAGGAAAAAGTGCAAGGAGCAAGGAGGGCCTTCAGTCAGGTTGGACCCCTTCACCTGCATGGAAGAACTCACACTGGAGCGCTTACGAACCTGAGGAGTGTGGGCAGCCTGCTGACGTGTGTGTTTGCTCATCTTTGGTGAGTCCTGGAGCTACCTGGGCCCCAGCCTCCGCGTGTCCCACGGCACCAAGTGCTGCAAATGTATCTGCTAGGTGTTTGGAATGCATCCCCTTCTGGTTCCCATTGGCCTAGTTGAAATACAGTGACTTCACCTGGACTGTCCAGTCATCCGTGACTGATCTGCACTTGATTTCATCTCCTCAGGTTCATTCTTCACGTTACAGTGTAGTGTAAATGTAAATGTTATCTTTTATTCTCTTTTTAAAACCCATTGTTATGAAATTTTAAGTTGTTGGATATAAAGTGCTTAGCATCAAAAAATAAATAAATAAATAAATAAAAGTCCAGTGGGCTAAATGAATTTCTGGGGAATAAATGAAGACAGCAAATATAGAATGTGAAAGAACATTTCAGTGTAAATCTAGGGATTACAATACCTGATCTCAAATTATATTACGGAACTGCATTGTCAAGTAAGCATGGAATTTGCATTTCAGCAGACATGGAGACTAATGGAGCAGAAGACCCAGAGACAAATACACATGGACACAATCATCTGATCACTGAAAGAGGTGTTAATAACTTATGTTGAACAAAAGTCATCTTTTTAACAGGTGGTGCTGGGAAAACTGGATAGCCATATGTAGAAGAATAAAACTAGATTCCTACTCCTTACTCTGCACAAAAGTTCACTCAAAGTTCATCAGAGAGTAAGGAATTAGAATGAAACTTTGCAACTGCTATAGAAAAATATAGGATCAACACTTCAACATGTTGACACAGGCACTGACTGTGGGGACTCTTGGAAATTAACTAATTGTATTTTGTTTGTAAGGTGGTAACAAGATATTGGAGACAAGCAGAAGAATGTTAGAAATACTATTGTTTAGTTATGAGGTGTCCTTCAAAAGCTCATGGGTGAGAAAATTCCAGAAGGATTAGAGATGAAATTATTTTGTTATGAGAGCCTCAACCCAGTCAGTGATTTAATCCCCTGATAGGGATTAACTGAGTAGTAACTGAAGGCTGGTAGAGTGTAGTGGATGTGGTGTGTCCATGGGGTCATTGCTTTAGGATTTACATTTTCCCCTGGAGAGGAGGGCTCTGTCTGCATCGTGATGGCCACATCCTTACTTTCCTTCACCTCACACTTCTGACGTGGTGTTCTGCCTCACCTCCAACCCTGAAGAAAGGAGTTGGCCATCTATGGGCAAAGACTTCTGAAACTCTGAGCCTCAGAATAAACTTGTCCTCCTTTAATTGTTCTTCTCAGGTCTTTCTCCTCACAACAGTAAAAAAAGGTAACAAATAAATGACCAAAGGAGAATAGGAAGGGGATGTGGGTAGGGAACAAGGACAGAAGTGAAGGTACTGGGGATTAAGAAGGAGAAAACTATGCATATGCTTCTGTGAGGACATCACAATGATTCCCACTATTACCTCTGACTAGAATGTTTTAATTTTTTTTGAATATAAAGACCACAATATTGTGGGGCTGGGAATACATACTAGAAAGATTGAGTGAAAGTAAGGTAAGATGGAGGCTTAGAGAATTTCTAAGCCTCACAGGGATGAGGGAACTAGGATGTATCTGAATGTGTGAAGAGATGCCCCTCAAGGTTCCTCTGAGTTCTTTATGAACCCAGATCCTTACTCTACTGCACACTCTGCTAAGTGTGCTGCCATCTCTGCTTTATTGTAACCATAGAGGGTCTGGCTGCACCCCAAAGGTGCTCAGATGCAGAGGAGGATGAGCTGCCCATAACTTGGGTGTCTGTTCAGATACCACATGATGCTTTGAGCCACTGAAATCTTGCAGCTGCATTCCTGTTGAAAATGATCATTTAAGAAATGGTGCATTAAATGGTTCCAGTCCTCCTCCAAGGTTTCATTTAGCACTGTCTCGATGAAGTGATACAGTCTTGATAAGGTGATACATTCTGCATGGATGATTTCCTGTCATCTCAGGCTACACTACCACATGCACAGTGGCATGTGCTGGGGCAATAGGGGGATCACACATCCTTGCAGCACACGGATACACTAAGCCAATTTGCAACACAACTCAACATATTCTTGCAATCTTGAATCCTCCAAAGATGTTCCAAACAATGACCTAAGGTGCCTGGTCAGGCAGTTTTCCTGTCCTATGAAAAGTTGACTTGATGTCCATAGATTATAGAATTGGAAAAAGGTGAATGGGTCAATGGAGGGCAGCACACATGTTGGGCCTGACCCTTATTGGTAGGGGATAAGGAGGCAATGAAGGAATGGAGGTTGGAATAGGGAGGTGGAGCCCAGGAATGTGGTAAGGCATGCAGGAGGACACAGGCACACAGTACCACCAGGGAGCCCTGGAGAACAAAGAGACAAAGAATCTCTGGGGAAATATCATGACTGCCACCCCCTGAAAACTCCACATAAAAATGTCTTCTTCCCTTCAGTGCATTGAAAACTGCCCCATCGTGATCTTAAGCTGCCCAATGTAGTCTAGATATACCAGACACTTCAGCCGTTGTGCAGCTGCCTGCTGCCTTTTCTCTCCTTCCACATTGCCCCCAGGCCTTGTGCATCTCCCTAACCCTGTGGCCTCTGTACTTCACACCCACTCACCCTCACCCTGTCACACTCAGTCATACCACACACTCTCCAGCATGCCCATGACATCATGTAACAATGGTGAAAATACTGCTTAAATACTGTGCATGCAAAATATTGTCCTGGTGTCATGGGGTGCAGACAATATAAAGGATGACTGTGACCACCCATATTCTGGCATTGACATACTTGGAGACATGAAGAACAAAAAATTACTGCAAAAGACAAAAAAGTGGGGACTGTGACTGAATGAGTGAAAGTGTGTGGAGCTATCAGTGTTATATTGATGTCTGTATTTCAAATGTGAATGAAGGTGTGAGGTAACTCTGAGATCATGGGAAGGCCTGCATGTGTTTCAGCATTTGACTGTTAGCACATGAGAGTGCACACATATGTAGAAACCCACACTATAATTTGGTGGGTGTTTGTCTTTTAGAGAAGCAAGTGATGATCCAAAAGGCTCTGCACACTGACTTCCACATAGAGTATGTGCTGAAGACTTAGCGAACCCAAAGTATTGTTCAACCCAAAGTAAGGTTGAGGGGCAAATGAGTAATGAACTTAATACCAGCACATGCTAATGAGTGTAACAAATCCATAGGATGGAGTCCGAATATCTTTAAATTTCCCTCTGCTCCTCTCTGGCTCTGCCAAGTGCTGGATATACTCACATTATCCCACTGCAGCCTGGGTCTTGTCAGTGCTGTATGAAATGCAGATTTCCAGGTAAACATGCTCAGTTTGATATAACAGATCCTTCAGTGTGACCAGGAGTTGGACTGAAGTAGAAAATTAGCCTTAGCCGAGTGAGATCTGGCCTTTGCCTTCAGCTACTGGGCAGTGGTCTCCATGCTTTTGGAATGTGATGCCTAAAGGGAGTGGCTGTGTTTATCTGGGGCATGACCACCAGACACTCTATTGATGTAAACTTGCTGGGTTTGGAGTCCTGTGGTAAATGCCCCTCTAAGGACAACCTGAGGCTTAATTCAGTCCTGTGAACAATGTGACATGCTCCAGAAGCTCTGGGTACTAAGGCTTAGGTAAACTGACCTGGCTGACAGGACCCAGGAGTGTTGTCTCATTTTGTGGGGACACAGTGCATCTGTGACCCTTAGGGTGGATGAGGGGAAGTTCCATATTGGGAGCTTCTCCTGGACACTGCCTATCAGTTTCTTCTCTGGGCTGACTGTAACCTGTATCCCTTCCCTGTAGTGAACCACAGTCAGAAGCCTAACAGATTGCCCTGTTTCATGAGATCCTCTAAGTATTTACTAAATCTAAGATTTATTTTGTTTGGATCAGAAGTGATGGTGAGACTGTGTGCCCTGTGTCCCTCAAACCCTTCAGATGACAATGCATACAGGTTGAAGGTCAACCATGCAGAAGTCAAAGAATGAGGTTTCACTAATATGATTTGTATTTCATCATTATTTACTTGGCCAATGAGTGCTCCTTATTTCTTTGCAGATGCAGTGTAGGTATTCTGATAAGTATCCATTGCAGTTGGGTTGAGAGGCAGCATTTGCTCATGAGGCCAGGGGGCAATAGAAGTCATGGTAGGTAATGAGTGATTCAGTCAGATCAGGAGGATGGGGACTGCTTCAAAAGCAAAGGAGAGATAATGTAAAGCTTCAGAACACTTCCTCCTTCTTCAACCTGTTGCCAGAAATGCCTGCCTCCAGGAAACTCTTCCTCCCCAAAAAGAGTTCTTAATGAATGACTCTTGGGCTGCTCCCTTCCTGTGGGTACCCCTGATTGGTTTCCTTACAGGCCTTGAGTCACTCCTACTTTTGATCACTCCACCTTTTGGTAAGTTAGGTAAAATAAGGGGCAAAGGGGGCATACAAACTAAGGAAATCTAAAATGCATAAAATGGAGGACACCTTCACTTCCTGGGACACCAACCTCCAATATGGACCACATCCTCTGCCTCTGTGGAAGAGTTTCTCTTTATCTCTCTCTGTTCTACATTTTAAACAAAACATTTTTCTCTTGCCTTTGTGTTTCTTAGGTGGTCAGTCTTCAACACCAGTGAAGCAGACCCAGATTCTCATTGATTCTCAACTCCTGTATCACTAATGTGATGCTTCATAAAAAGGTTAGAGTTTGTTGGTTTATCTGTCTAATGCTGGTGCTTTTATTTATTAGGGATTTTGTAAATAAGTCTCTGCTGTGGATGGTGTTCTGTTTAGATTACTCCCAGGTCTGGGGTAATGTGCATTAATGAATATGGAGAATAAATAATCCCCAAGATAATGAAACCTTGGAAAAGTGAGTGGAAATGGAGGCCATATACCAACAGACTTCATCTCTCAAGACAAATGTTTTCCAGGTGCCAATCAGCTACAGACAGGAAGAAGGTGTTTTATCACCCTTAAAGGAAACAGTCCCTCTCAGAGGCATTAATCTGCAAAGAAAATTCTCTTCAGACACAGTACACAGACCCTAACCAAAAAATTCACATTCCGGTGTGTCCAAGGAAAATGGTATATGTTCACAAGACGACCCCTCAAAATCACCTATATACATTCAGTGCCTTTCCTTGTTCAGGGGCTTACTTTCCACCAGGAAACTGAGTTCCAAGATTCCATTTCACCCTGCATCCCTTTCCTTTGTGAGACTTCATTCCTGAATAAGAGAGCTGATTTATGCAGCTTGCACTCATCCTCATCTCTCTCTTGTTTCATGCTAGTATGCATAAGTTCAGTTTCCTAGTATACTCCCATATCACCATTTCCAAATTAGCTTTCATTTTACTATATAGAAATGAATCCAATGGCATTTAATATAAATATTGACACAATGATCTTCCTTTTCTCTCAGGTCATTAGACACCTTTCTCAGATGCTTTGTGTGATGCTGGTTTTTTTTTTTTTTTTTTCCTTCCGAATTCTATGAAAAGATACCACTTAAAGATTTGAAAACTAACAATGAACAAGATTGTTGTTGACATTTCCTCTTTTTTCCTTTCTTAAAATAATTAATTACTTAATTAAATTGCCAAGAACATGAGTAGGCTAGCGATGACTTATAGGCATAACCAGGTCATTTTTAAGAAGTGGGAATAGAAGGTGTTTGTGAAATATAAACAAAAAAGAAGCCAATAAAGTCATACATTGTTGGTGGGACTGCAAGTGGGTGCAACCACTTTGGACAGCAGATTTGTGAAAAACACTTGAAATGGAATGACCATTTGAGCCAGTAATCCCACTCTTCAGTTACAGTCAAAGGATTTATAATCAGCACGCTACACAGATGCAGGGACACCAGTTTATAGCAGTGTAATTCACAGTTGAGGTGTTGCTTATTTATTTTGAATCCGAGTTTCTCCCCCTAAAGGCCCTTCAGTGCTCCAAGAGGAGGGAGATGAGTGGCTGTAGCTCAGTGAAAACATTAAGGAGACTCAAGCTTATCTGTGGGCCAGGAAAGATGGTGGGTTGAGACAGACATTATTACCCCATGTACATGTATGATTGCATGACTGGTGTGATGCTGCATCAGATACAACCAGAGAAATGAAAAGCTGTGCTCCATTCATATACAATGAGTGAAAATGCATTCTGCTCTCATGTATACCCAATTAGATAAGTAATAACAATTATTTATTTTTATTACTGTAATTATAATATATAACACAGGCTGGAAAGCATTCTATGGCACTATTTTTGGCATGTCACAAAAGGAAGTGTCTACATGATTTCAGCAAATGCCAGAGAGCAGTTTCTTATTGAGTACTTGAATCACAACAGTCAAATCCCCATGCACATCCTTGTCATTCCTCATTATAAGAAAGTGGGAAAAGGCTAATCTGGAAATCATTATTATTCCACGCTGTGTACCTGCAGTACCAGCAGGACCCTGCACATTTAAGAATGCCTGAACAAGGATTTGCTTGGCACAGAGGCCCAATATTCCTCTAAGGGGTATCTAAGGGGTATCAGTGACAGAGCTCATGGTTACTTCTAAGGTTTTTGGGTCCATCCTAAACACTTCTTCTGTATGTCTAACTCCAGAGCTGCCTGTTAGTGCTGCTTACGATCAACAGGCAGCACACTTTCATGCCCTGGTTGTGGAGGAGAGCAATGATTAGACATTCCTCATTCCATCGTGTTCATTTAAGGAAGATAAATTTCTTTGTGCTTTTTGAAAATACGTGGACCCATGGACCCTTGTAAGAAAAATACAATGATGGGGATTTTACCACCCAGACTGAGGATTTACAGACATAATAGGGAAAGAAATATTCCAAAAAGCAGAAATCTGGGTTTCTCCCTAAAAAAAATGAGCAAATTTCTTCAGGGACTTTCAGTGCCAGAAGAGCAGGAAGATGAGTGGCCCATGGTCAACTGGTGCATTAAGGAGAGTAGGGACCTAAGGAGAAGCTGCCCAAGGGATGGGGATTTTTGCAGGTCCCTCTCTTCCTGATAACTGGTCCAGCTCTCCTGTGTCTCCTCTATACCTTGCAAAATATCATGACAAGCCTTTGCTCCCATACCACATCATCATGCACTGGCTAGTTCTCACAGGACATCAGGACTGCAGCCTGTTTGCCATGGAGACACCTGGTCACGTAGTCCTCATAGTAGGGCATATTCATGTCTTGTCTCTAGTGGGCCAGACCCTGGGTACAGATGTCACTGGATATTTTCAATCAACTCATTGACAACAGAGTTTGGACAGCCACTCTCTGCCATGTGGCACTTGATCATAGCCTGGATCACAGCCCAGGGGTCTAGATCATCACCCTAGTGGGGTCACTGTGGCTGGCTGCAGGGAGTACACCAACTCCAGGATCTAATTACATTCTATTGTCCCCTGCCGGTATGAAGATTGGAGTTGACCCTCTGCAATACATGCGTGTATGCTGGATAGCCCACTTTTGCTGTGCCAGCTGCTGTTAATGGTGGTCTGACATCCTTCTCCAGCTGGGTCATACATGTCCACTGCTGCTATACCAGAGAACACAGGTGTTACATGCTGTCATTATTTGGAAACTCATCTATGGGCATTTGCAGTCCCTACTGGATCCTAGAAGACTCCATGAAAAATGTTGAATAACCCCTTTTGGAACACACCCGAGGAAAGGGGTTACATCAAGCCTCAGGTCTCTTCACTGAAACCCTTGTCTTTCCAAGTGTAGAGGGCAGGTTCCATGTTCACAAGGCTCCACTCCTGATGCCTCCACTTGGTGCCCCAGAGCATATTCCATGTAACCCATCCAGGTGAAGGATTTCTGAGAGAGTCTTTCTTCCTAGTGACAAGCTCCATTGGCAAGGGATGGTTGGGATGACACCATCAGATGTCAGTGTCATTTGTCACAGACGCATTTGCTCTGGGTGTGGTCTGCACTCTCCATAGTCTGGTCTGCCTGGAGATGATGCCACAGGGACAGAGAATGGATCTGGTTCATGGTCTCAGCCTCTCCCTAGAGGGGAAGTGATTTGGAAGGAGGGGAAATGCAAAATTAGCAAGAATTGGGTTCAAGAACTCCGGCAAGCCTGGAGTCCAGTGAGACACACAAATGTTCAGTAAGTGACTTATAGGTCACAACTCAATATTTCCTGAACCTTCCACATGAGACCCTGACAGCCTCCAGGGATCATGCAAAAGCAAACACCTTATCCTGAACTCCTCAACACTTACTTTGAAGTTACTTACAAAGAAATCAAAATTGCCTTAGTAATTTGCAAGTGGGAAAAATTTTTCAGCAAAATCCTGGACTCCCTAGGCCTACACTGTCATTGCCTATGGGTGAAATGACAACTGCTTCCCTGAGAGAAAATGAGGCCACAGGATCATGGACCTTTATCTCAGGGTGCGGCTGCTTCCCTCCTTCCATGATGGCTGTCATGACCTCACAGTGAACCCAGAACCTTGCAGACAAAAAGCACAGTCCATATTATCTATTTCTGTCACAGAGGAGGAAAGTGTAAAAGGGAAGTTTGAGGATATGCTCACTTGTGGAAAAGGATTCAGGGTAGAAATATATCTAGTGCCAGTGTAGACAAGGGTCACTTGTTATGACCTGATTTAGTAAAGAAGTCATGTCCCTGACCTGATGCTATGTCCTCCTGGCTCCCAGGGTTATTTGATAAAATAATCACTGAGGACGTTCATAGTGAATGATCTCCTTGAAAGTGAGTCCTGACATGGAAGGGGCTTAAGGACTATAGTTGGCAACAAATCTGCCCTTCACATTACTTTAGAAAATCATATAATAAATTTTGAGCTTTTATGATAGCTGTGTGTGTATAATGATTTCATGGCTGTAATAAACATGAAGAAGGATCTGTAAGGATCACCTCCTATGAGTAGAAACCAAGACCTGGGACTGTTTCCAGAATAAAAGATATTCTTTTCAAATTCTACATTACAATCCACCTAGTACAGACAGGAATCACATCTCCTCTGAATTCATGTGCTGTGTTAGCTTGGTGAGACTGCTCTCCATGCTGGACACAAAAAAGAAGGTAAGACTATAATGATGAGAACTGGACAGTGGTTCTTGGGACCAAATGAATCTTCAGTATTTCCTCTGGTTTAATAGTATTCCTACATTAACACCAAATTCATGACATTTTCTTTTTTATGTCATTCCATTCAGCATGGAATTCACATGCTCCAACATCTACTGACATTTCTCTTGGATTGAAATGTCCTCCACAGCAAGCACAAGGCCCTAAGATTGATCTCCAATATCACAAAAAAAAAAGAAAAGAAGAAATAAAAAGAAAAATCCTCCACAAATCCTGGTTCATTACTGACAGTTTCACAATTGTAGCTGTCAGTGTACAGAAGTTTTTAGCCTGAATTCATTCAGGACTTCATTTTCTCCTAACCTACTATATCAGATATTGATAATTCACATTTCCTAGTTAAGGACAAAGTAATATTTTTGAACAATTTCATTATAGACTTCAGTATATTTTTATTTCAGCAAAGACAATGAATGGATATTTCTGCTGTGGAACTCTGTAGGGAATTTTCTTCCATTCATTTATTTTAAATAATAAATGCTCAGCATTTTGTAACATCTGTTTTCCTTCCTTATGAACAGTTTTTCCTCCTCACTTTTTTTTAATATTTGAATTAGCATATTATAGTTACACAAGATACAGGGGTTCATGTAGACAAAATCATGCAAGCATGGTATATAATTTACTCCAATTCAGTCCATACTACTTTTGTTTCCCTAAACTTCTTCCTTCCCCTGTTCACTTGGGGAACTGAACCTCAGGTCAGTCAGCTTTCTTTAAATTTAATATGAACACAGGGTAATATCTAGAGATTGCATGAGCATTTATCAGATTGGCATTGCTGGCACAGAGGTTCACATCTGATCCAGTAAGTGGAGACCACAAGTTTTGCCAAATGTTTGCACCAATTTTAACCATTGCCAGTTCATGAGATTCTGGGCCTATCTTCATCCTTGAAAGTTGTAGTGTTTCCTACCATTATATTTCAGATTCTGTTTGCCAAGTTCTTGTACTGCAGAGTGGTTTAAATAGAAACACTGACCTTTTCCCTCATATTTATTATTCACTGAATGATGTCTTCTTTTAAAGTACATGTTGGAAAATTTCACCTGTTTTAATTCTATTGTATAGAATGAAAGACTTATTAGAACTGAATATATCAAACTCTCTCACCCTGTATAAGGCATTTGATGAAAGTCTCAATTTAATGTATATTAACTCATTAATCCAGCAATTTGTTTGAAGTCACTGAGCAGTTCAGTGTTGCATTTCCTAAAAATGTTTTTGTTAGTACAAAAGTTTTATGAATTATATTTAATATTTAGGTCAAATTTCCTGAGATCTGATATTTTGTATGGTGTGGATGGCTATTGAATTTCTTTTTCCAATGTGATTAGAAAATATTAGTTCATTATGAAACAATCAATGCTAATTTCTTTCTATACATTTGCTCTTACATTTCATTGCTCCTCCCACTTATGATCACCTGATAATCAAAGCTAATTTTCCTATAAGGCACATTGTCAATTCTCTCCAGGAATATGTTCATACTGAGGTCTTTGTAATCCCTCAGTTGCATGCAATATTATTCTTGGTGCCAAAAAATCATTTTAAGATGGGTATCTCACTAAGTTGCTCAGATTGGCTTGAAAGGCCTGGGTTTTGGTGATTGTCCTGCCTCAGCTCCTCTGGTAGCAAGTGCACACAGGTGCTCACCTCTGTATCTGAGCACAGCTATTGTTAATGAGTCATTTTGCTAAGAGGAACAACTATTGCCTTAATATAAAGGACAGTATGCTGAATTACAGGACGACCTCCACAAATTACCAACAGGACTGATGTTCTGATCACAGGTTGTTGTTGGAATTCTGGGAAATTTCTTTCTGCTCTATTTCCACTTAGAATTTTCTTGCACTGAGTGCAGATTGTGGTCCACAGGTTTGATTCTGAAGCACCTGATGATAACCAACTCTTTGATCATTCTAAACAGAGGAGTTCCACAGACAATGACAACATTGGGGTTAAAATATTTCTTCTGTGATTTTGGATGCAAACATATTTTTGCATTCAGCAAGTGGGCAGGAGTGTGTCCTTTGGCATGACCTGCCTCTTGAGCACACAGGGCAACTGTTTACCAGTAGAGTATTGAGGGGAAGGACAGTGCATGACTGTCTAATAGCCAACAGTGAGAAGAGAGCACAGGAAAAAGAAATGGTAGACATAAAGTGTTTCAGCAGAGAGGCTGGAGGAAGAATTCTAAAGATCATGGGAAGTGTGACAGTTTGAAAGATTTGGCTCCATGGAAATGTAATAGGCCAGGATACGTGGGCATGAGTAAACAGACTCCATCTTACCTTGAGACTCCATGTTATGTAGAAAATACTTCTCCTATGGGAACACCCACCTCTGTACCCATCATCAGTTGCTTAGCAAGACAGGTTTGGCAACAGAAAATGACAAATCTTGTATAATGAGTAATTGTTCTCTTTTTGATTCCCATTTTTCCTAAACAATGTACCATGTTAATGGTGGTGTCAACAGTGATGGTTTAAATGTTAGTAACCATTCATTAGTTCGTACCTATGAGAGGACATTTGAACCATTTCCCCTTCCGCTGATGATTTCAGATATCATGATGTTAGTTTGTAATTTTAAATCATAGCAACAAACACTTATAATTGATGTACTGACTTATGGCATAAAAACCGCTGCAACCCTATGGTCGTGGCTCTTCTCCCAAGAGCCATTTTTTGAGGATATTTTGTGAGATGGTCAGCCAGTCAGCTTAACAAGGACTCTCAAATTGGGCTTCTCAGTGGTGATATGTCTGTTCTTAACTTTCACCCCATAATATTTGGAGGCCCCCATGAAATCCCTGCTGACTGATGGGTAACCACAACTCACCCTGACCTGGAAACTCCTGTGGAGAGGAGGGGCCTCACCGTTGCTCCTAGGGAAAGGCCTCTGAGCAATGTTCCTCACCCCTGGCTGCACAGTCTGTGCAGCCCTGCCCCAGGACTGAAATGAATTCCCCAATAGTCACCTCTTTCTACCCACCCCCTCCTGCCCGGGGACCCATAATTGTGCTTCTGCTGGATCTGTATCTGGGGACTCTAAGGAAGGCTGGACACAGCATTACTTTCCAAGTCGCGGACTGTGCAAGAGTTGCCCAAGCCCTCAGGTCAGGAATCAGGAGTGGCCACTTGACTTGTCCTCGTCTTTTGCATCTTACCTGTTCTGTGTTTTCCTTTTTCTGTTTCTGGTTGCTCCTCAGTGCAGACATGGGAGAATCTCCCTCATGCTTTTCATGTATGCCATTCAATGCATATTGACCGATTTCTAGAATTCCAGAGAAGAGCTGCTAACTATAGGACCTGGTTGACATCTCTCTCTCTAAATTCTGTGAGAGAGAATAGCCAATATTTGAAGTCAGATGGCCCCCTCAGGGGACTACCAAAATTGTCTTTGGGCAGCCTGGACATCCTGATTAAAAGTCTTATATTCAAATTTGGAAAAAAATTATTAAAATGTTTTTAACCATATTCACTAAAACTTACATTGAATGTAAACTACTGCCAACACAAACTCACAACTGTTAGAGTTGGTCCACCAAAATGCCAGGCTAAAGTTTTGATGGCTGCTATCTAAGCAACCAGGAAAAACAATTTACAATAAGATCCCAACCTGAGGGGTCTTTCCCAAGGAGACCAATTGAAGCAGGCTCCCTTTCTCTCTCTTAGGGAAACTCTTCAAGGAGGGACAGGGATTAAACTTAGTGTTTATTTTCTTAACTCTTTTCATCTCTGATGAGTTGGACTATATCAGGATAGAGGCCAGAAAGGCTTTGAAAATTCTAACTTTTTGAGTTCATAATTAATCTGGTGGACCTGAATTAGTTTTTGATCAGAATTATTTTAATGTTCTATTTCATTCAGTGGCCAATTTACAAGGGTTAGCTCTCAGTCTAATGGGTTTTTATAAATGAGCTACAAGGCATTTGTCTGTCTTTTTTATGTGTGTACACTGTTGTATTGTCATGTCTACTATGTTTGGTACCAAAATTGACATATGAGCTCGCAAATTAAAATTAAAAAAATGGATCCAAATGCCTTTGAATCACTTTTAAAACATTTTGATTTAAAATGTTTTAAAATTGGGTAAACAAAATTATGCCTTTCAAGTTATTAACACAATTTTGTTTCTAGGTGGTCAAAAATGTTAAAATGTTAATAACTATGAATGCCTTTTATCTAGGCTTTTTCTTTAACAGGGAAGAAATGGCTGATGCTGTCCAATACACTTCTCTAATATCTTGTTTTTTTTTTAATAACTAAATTAGATTTGACATCTGGGATTGAGCATGAATGTATTTGTTAGAGACATCTGGTTTAAAGAGTTAAAATGCAGTTAAATATAACGTCAAGTACTCTTAAATCCTTGAATTCCATAAGGAATCATACTTGAAACACTATTGCTTTTTATAAATTAATAAATTTAAAGAGTTTACAATTATTTTGTGTCATCACTAAAATCAAGGTTACAAAAGTCTCAATAGGTATAATTCTATATAAAAAGGTCCAAAAGTTTCAACTTCACTTTAATATAAATTCTGTAAATAACAAAACATTTCATCTTATTAAAATGGAGTAATTTATCTAAATTCAGAAATTTAGAAGGATTGTTTCAGAATATAAACTTTAAAAAGCGGAATCAACAGATTAAACAATTGAAAGGTTCTAGATATAAAAATATATTTTGTAAACAAAGGTTTCTAGATAAAAATGTATGTGATAAAGTAAAACTTTAATACATCTAAATAAATGACAAGAGGGTCTAATTAAGTGATTAAAATGTGTAAATTAAGAGTGAATTTTAAAAGATTCATGTATATATATATATAAGCTCATATGTCAAATATTAATATACTGATATAAACCAAAGTTGTCTATATGCTAAAATAATTAATAATTTTTAAAATATTAATGTACTCAACATTATATCTGTTAAGTTTTATTCTCTAGAACATCTATTCTTAAACTGGAGATTGTACAACTCTGCTTAAACAGCAACTGTTATTTTAGAGTATTGTACTATGTTACAAAGTCTAAATTTTCTTGAAAAGGCAAACTTGGATAATATAAAAACATCAATGTAATTATTATTCTACTACTCTTCTTTACATATTAAATGTGTTCATATATTTTAGGTATACAGGTCTTTAAAGTAAATAGTTTGAAGAAAATTTTATCAAACTAGTGTTCTCCAACCTAGTTGTAATGCTAATTTTAAATTTAATAGCAAATTCTATTGAATTTGTCATTTAGTGTTCTGTAACTGGACCTGAACCTTATGTTACCTTCTACACTGGGAAAAAAAATCTAAACATATTTCTAAAAGTTAATGAGAGACTGATTTGTTTTGAAACATAAAAACATTTTGCCACTTTAATACACAAAAGGAAAGGTTAAAGCTCTCTCAGCTTTCTTTGATTCGTGTTTTAGATGTAATATCAAATTATGATTATTAATATTCATATAGACTTACAAAACAATATAAGTAAAGTTTGTAAAATGATATTTAAATAGAAAACAAAGATAAAATTCAAAACTAGACCACTTTACCCAATATTTGCGAAGATCCCCACCTTACCTCAGATAAGCCTTTGCCTCCAACCTTAATACATGTTAGAGAGATTCCAAAATAAGGCAGACATCAGCTCATTTAAAGTTATATTCAAAAGATTGTTTTTTGTTGTTGTTGTTGTTGTAAAATTATTGTGATCTCAAGCAGGGGATATAATGAATAGCTCAGCCAAAATTTAAGATAGCTATCACACTAAATATATTTATACTGTTGCTAATTTCATTTTGTATTTTTCTTGTAAACTCTGTAATTGCTTTCAAATTAATGTTTTCCAGAGGTACTGCTTCAAATAATCTGAATTAATTTGAGATAAAAAGCCATCACCTACAGGACATATAATATGGTTCTGAATTAAATAAAAATGGGTAAATGACTGTAAAGTCATAGACATTAAACTAAAAGTCAAGAACTCTTACCATGTGACTGGAAAGCCTGGCTTGCTGGATGTTTAAGATCAATACTTAAAGACTGAGATTAAAATACAGGGGCTAAGAAAACCAGTATTTGACTCTTGCCCTCAGAATCAGACTAATCCCAGGGAACAAGATAACTTCTCTAGGGAGTGTTACAACTCTGGGCGGCATGACCTTCTGATCAGGGAGATTGATGATACCACCAGAGGATGAGAATCCAATCAGTGCACCTGATGCAAAGGAGGGTCATTGGAAAAGGGAAACATCCCTAATGCTTCCAAAGGAAGCCACCTTGTCAAGGAGACCCTACCTAGTGAATGGCACTAAAGGATCTAAGAAGCTGCTCTCAAGTTCCCCATAAATGACCCCTATGGGAACTCAACTGATGCTTAACAACAGATAGGAACAAGGTCAATTTGACAAGCTTGGCCCTAAACTCCTAGCAAAAACTCTTAAAACCAAAACACAGTTCCTGGACATTTAAAAAACAAAACAATAATTATTTTAATGTAACTTGAGATGTACACTTGTGTTAGCCCCCCAAAATAAGTAAAACTGGAGGTAACAAAAAAGATTCTTAGAAAAATGCCTGACAACTGTCAAGAGAAACTGCCAGAATTATAATTTTTTAGTCAGTTTATTAAGGCCTACAGATCTTCCAAACCTCCTATACAGGTAGACTTAATCAATGCTTGCAAGTATGATTGATTCTCTAGCCCTAATAAACAAAAATAAAGGGACCTCTACTAAGCAAAGATGTCATGCCAATAAAAAGAGAGTTTATAAAAATTAGATGACATTAGGTAACTTAACTAAGTCTTGTGTTTACATTCCTGATAACTCTGACAATGTTAAAGATCTACAAATACAGGTTCTATCCTCTCCAGCCTTGTTAGACTTTATTAGGCCTTGTTAGGGGGAAAATGTCTCAACTCTTCCACCACGTGGTAAGAGATTATTGATTTATATCACCTTCATGGTATTCATTGACTTGTTACAGATGCTATTTATTTTGTACTCATGGTTATTTTTTCCTTTCATGGAACAAGACTCTCACCCCTAGATTGACCCAATTACTAAAAAGGGACTCCAAACTGCTTGCTCCACCCAACATCACGCCCTCTCAGCTTGAAACCACAAGAGTGATTGTCACCCTTTTTCCTTACAGCAGTAACAAATCTCTAATATTAGAGAGGTAATAAAAAAAATTAAAAAGTCAATATAGATAGGTTGTTGGGTTAAATCACAAAAATAGAGACCAGTTTGGATCCAGAATGTTGGAGGCAAATGACATTAAAATGTTAATGCTTCCAGAGCCCTTCCTCCATCTTTACCAAGATAACCTGCTCCTGTTGCAGCCCGTTTTTAAGTCTCCCAATAGGTTCAAATTATGAGAGAACTAGCCCCAAGAGACTACTGATTTCCAACACGCATTCCGGTCAGACTACACCTACACAAAATGGTTCCAGAAAAATGGAATAACATCTACCTTTAATGGAGGGGACCTTACTCACGGCATGGATTCATCTCATCTGAATCAAGACAACAGAAAAATGGACAGCCTTCAGAGACACTAACCACCCTCTAAAGATAAGACTGAAAAAAATGTTATTCATGCTTTTTCTCTTGCTTATTCTTACACCTGTATTGTAGTACTTAGGACTTCCTCAGGCCCATATGACAACAACATTATGGCCCCTAAGGGAACATGTTTTACTTGTACATCAGGAGTAACTCTATGCCTGGCCTTTCACTTTTTGAGATTACCAAATGGGATGAATTCTGTGTTACTGTTCACATCATTCCACAAGTGTACTATTATGATGGGAAGGGAAGAAAGAAACATATGGGGTTAATATTTAAATAAGTGGCTCTGTCTTAGTTCCCCTCCTAGTAGGAATAGTATAGCTGGCTCCACAGCTGTAGGGATTATTGCACTCATTACAGAAAACTGAAATTTTAAAATCTTAAGTTGACAAATAAATCTAAACTGTGTAAGTCACTTAGAAATTCCTTTGATTCACTTGTTGAGGTAATTTTACAAAAAAAAAAAGGGTTAAATTTGCTGTTTTTAAAATAAGGAGGATTAAGTATGGCCTTAGGGGTGACCTGTTGTTTCTATACTAATCAGTCAGGTGTCATTTATGATAGTTTTTCTTTGATTAGAAAATGGCTCAAAGAGAGGGAGGAAAGCTGAAAACCTGAGGGAAATTGGTATCAAAATCTGATCTCTATGTCCCCCTGGTTAACTACTTTAATAACTGTGATGGTGGGACCTCTCATCCTAATTATGTTGGGGCTTTTAATTGGCCCATGGCATGATAAACTGTTTAAATATATTACAGATAAAATCCAATCTGTCAAACTAATGGTGTTACACACCCTCTACAATCAACTCTACGCTAATAATGAATCAATGATTTAATTATGTACATAAAACCAGTGGGGAATAGGATGGGTTTTCCAATTTGGCTTCATGAAAATAGTATAGGCCAGGCAACATGGGCATGACTAAACAGACTCCATTTTACCTGAAGACTCCATGATATATAGAAAATATTTCTCCCATGGGATCACTCTGCCTCTCTAACAATCAATAGTTGATTAGCTTCTCCTGTGAGAATACCCACCACTGTACCCGTCATCAGTTGCTTAGCATGACATGTTTGGCAACCCAAAATGCAATTCTTTCATAATGAAAAATTGTTCTCTTTTTGATTCCTATTTTTCCTAAACAATGTACCATGTTAATGTGATGTCAACAGTGATTGTTTACATTGTTAGGAACCATTCTTCAGTTCATACCTATGAAAGGTCATTTGAACCACGTCTCCCTGTGCTAATGATTTCAGATATTGTGATGTTAGTTTGTAATTTTAAATCACAGCAACAGGCACTTATGATTGATGAACTGACTTATGGTATAAAAATGCTTGCAACCCTATGGTAGGGGCTATTCTCCCAATAGTCATATTTGGGAGCATTGTGTGAGACAGTCTGATGACAAGCTTAATAAGGACTCTCAAATTTGAACTTATCAGTGGTGATTAGTCTGTTCTTAAGTTGAGACCTATGACAGGGAGGACATAGATACACAAGTGACAGAGTTTTTGGAGTCACTGAAGGTGAGGAGGCTCAGAGGGTGGTCCTTGGATATGGGAAAAAAATTATTGTTTTGTTCTCTTTGTTTTTGTTTTTTCAGAAAGGTTACAGAATGTGGGCCCAGGGACTATATAATAGAAATGTTGGGTGGAATTGAAGAATAATGGAGGATTATGGATTCCTAAAGGTCACAGGGATGGAGAAATGGGGGACGTAACCAGGTGTGCAAAGATATTAACTTTAAGAGTCTCCTGGCCCAATATTCTTCCAGAGACTGACTGTACTGCACATGGTGTGCAATCCCATTTAGCTCATATTGCACTCAACAGATGCCCAGGGCAGAGGAGGAGGAGCTTCTAATAGTTCAGGCATTTGGACAGATACTAGAAGATGCTTTGGCCTTTCAGGACAAAAGAGTCATGAGTTCTGGCTGGAAATGACTATTTTAAATATGGTGCCCTACATGGATCTTAACTCCCCTCTTGGACTCATTGTAGGACTGTCTGGATGACCCATGTAAACTATTTATTGTGGACCATTTACATTGGGATCACAAATCCTTGGAGCAAGTGGATACATCAAGACAGGCTGCACCAGCACTCAAAGAATTCCTGTAGTTCAGACTCCCCCAGATAATTCTGGAACAAGGACCCCATACCCCAGTCACTCTTCCTCCTATCTGTGAATAAGCTCCCCTGAATTCCACTGAAAACTAAATTCCAGGATGCTGGAGGACCTTGGACACACAAGATGCCACCACTTCTGGTATGAATATTTCATTCTGAGGACACAACTTGCAGCAGGTCAAATACATCCAATGAATGACATTTTCTCTGCTCACATTTTTGGTGATTTTACCTTTTTACTGAAAGAATCATATAGGAGTCAAAAGTGCAGATCTCAGTGAAATTTCACAAATGAAACACACTTATCTGTGCAACACACAGTTCAAGAAAAACAACAATACTGTCAGGTTCTCATAAGATTCTGTCTGTCTCTCCTAAGTCAATAGGCCTGAAGCAGACTTCTCCTCAGGGTTTGTATGAGTGGAATTTTTGAAACACCCCTTTTGATATGTTCTAACATTTATGGGGTGAAGTGACTTTTACTTGTATAGTATGTTTAACAAATGAATTCATACACCTGAAGTATTTTATGTATTTCTTTCCTTGCAGTCCACGTGATTTTTTTGAATGTTGTGTTGGCATTCAGTGGCATTGCTCTACGAAATACTGTTATGTAAATATCAGTCAATCTCTTGAGTCATTCTGCTAATAATTGATACATCTGAGTGACATTCAAGCTGAAACTATTATTATGGTTCCAGGGAAATAAATTCTGGAATTTGTTTTCTATGATAAAATAGAAATGGGACTTGGGTACATATATTAAAATATTTCTTCAGTGTTTTTATGCAAACTTATTTTGTACATTTGGAGAGTGTGCAGGAGTGTTTCCATTGGCATCACCTGCCTCTTGAGCATCATCCAGAACATCATGGTCAGCTCCATCAACTCCTGTTGGAAGAATATAAAAAGAAAAGTCCCAGAGCAGAGTGGCTTCTCCATTTCCCTCTGCTGGATCCTGTACATGGTGGTGCATTCCATTTCTCCTCTCTATGTGGTTGGAAAATGGAATAGTGAAAACCTAGCAAAGAAAAGACTTTTGGGATACTGTTCTTCTGAAGGTTGTGACAAGATCACAGACTCATTATATTCAGCATTTTTTGAGTTTCCTGAAGTTATACTTTCCATGCTCACAATCTGGTCCAGTGGATCCAAGATTCTTCTCTACAGGCACAAGCAGATGGTTCAGCACATTCCCAGCATCTAGGTAAATATGGGAAGCCCGTGGACATGATGTAGAGGAATGAAGCTGTTTGTCTTCATCTCATGTAGATCATCCTCCATGTTGCTGCAGGAAAACTAAGCAGATTAATTTCAATTCCTTCAACATCATTAACTATGATCACTCCTGAAAATGCTTGCCAGAACCAAATACAGTGGAGGAATTAATGGTAGGCATTGTAGGAAAACAATCCATATGTTAATCTCATATATTGATAACCTAAGAAGAGATTTTGTTTAGGGGTGAAGCCAGACCCAAGAACTAGCAGTAATACAGGTGGAATTTATACATAGTTTTCAAAAGTGCAGTGTTTGTTTTTAGGGAATGGTTGTGATTTAAAGGGAGGCACAGAGCAGAGTGGATAGGTAGATCTGGCCCTTTGGGTTGGGATCACCTGCACTGGGCAGTGGAGACCATCTTGCACTAGTTCTTCCTTATGAAGGGGATGCAGTACACAATCCCTGAAGAATTTCTGAATCCAAGCATGCTATTGAACCCTATTCACTGCAATCCTATACATATACACATGCATATGATAAATTTCAGGGTATAAAGTATGGCCAGGAACTTGAAATAAAGTAAAACAATTATAATGACAGGTACTAATGAAAGTAAGGTTGTAAGTGCTCAGCTCTCTGAGATTCTCCATTTCATTTGAGGTTGATCACAGGTACCTGAACATGGAATGGGAAACCACAAAATATTTTGTGCTTCCCTGACCTAGTTTGGAGGCCCCAGATAAACACAATATTATTGCTAATCTAGAGAAGTCAGTTAGTCCACCCCAGCAGGCTAAGAGAGACTTCTGTCCTTTAAACTTATCTTGATCCATTCCCTTCTCTTCAATTCCAAGGCTGTCTTAAAAGCAACCACTGTGCAGCTACAGCACAGTGAAATTCACCACCATAGCAGAGGCTGGAGGGATCGGAATGAGCCTTGATAGACCCCAAAATTATTTATTGGAGTATCTCCATTCTCTTACTGGTCTGGTGCCTCTCTGATAAACTCATGTCTCATAATTTCCCTCTATTTGACTTGACACAAAACTTGATCACTGTGTGAACACTTCAACTAGAGCATTTGTTAACAACCACCAGCAGCAATGGTTTAAATGTGCTTCATGTAGAGAGTGGCCGTGTATGACTGCATGACACAGGACACAAGAGAACACAAGGAAAGAAGGACTAGTGGCACAAGGTGGTGGTGCAGAGCCTGAAGTAGGGGACATGAAGAGAAAGAAGTATGCAGAGGAATCAATGATAAATAAAATACACTTGGTTCAGAAAATAAAGTCAATGCCAGACTTAAGGTTGCAAAGAGAGATTGTGTGCAAGGACGTTAAGAGTATCAACATAATGGTTTCAAGGAGGAAAAGAGGATACAGAGGGAGGAGGAAGACCTTAGATGACCATGGATCATGGCAGATACTCAGTATAAAAAATGGAGCTGGAGCCTGGGGAAGAGATAGACATAGACAGGGAGGAAGGTATGCAGAAAGGTGAAGAAAGCAGGAAGGTGAAGGAAGCAGAAAGTTGTTGTGGGATAAAGTGGTTACATATGAGCTAAAGCACCCAGGAGCCAAGGACAGGGACTAGAGGGTGGTGGGTAGTGTTTAAGGCAAGCTGAAGTTCATAGAGGAGCTGAGGATGACTGAAAGTTGAACACTGTGGGGCAGAGAACACAGGGAATGGATTAAAATGTGGGGTCTGAAAGGAGATAAAGAGTGAGGGGAAGGAAGACACAGGTGACAGTATGTAGGAGCAGATGAAGGTGGGGAGGGTAAGACTTGGGTCCTTGGAACAGGGAAAACAAGGGGTGAAGCAAGAAGGACAAAGGAAAGTGGTGAGTGAGAGAAAGGTTGCATTTTCCAGTTGCTCCACAGATCAAGAACAAAGCAGCAGGTGTCCTTCTTCTCAGTGAGGAGGATGACTAAGGAAATTCACTGACATTCACCAGGGCCTAGTTAGATAATTATAGAAACACCGAAATTCAGAGACATTGAACACTGAACAAGAAATGCTACCTTAGATGCCTAGCCGTGAGTCCATGGTAATGTTAGTGCCCCCAGTTCACCACAGAGCAAGGGGTGGGAAGCAGAAAAGCAGTGTGGATAAATGTTGCACAGAAGAACCTGTGATCAGGGAGGCTGACTGACCTGGGCCAGACAGGTTACATCAGGCTGAGGATGGGACAGACCTCCAGGTGTCTGCCATTGAGGAACTCTGAGATGAGGGTTATTGGAAGCGCCTGCATGGCAGCTCTCTGTAACAGAAACCTGGGAATTCATGAAAGGCATGCTGTGCTTTCCCAGGTAGTGCCCACCACTGGGTCCAGAGTGTGCCTGGCAGATCCCAAGTGAAACTGGCACTGAGGAATGTGCCCAGTATGATGTGGGCTGGGAAAAGCAAGGAGGGAGCCTATTCCTTTCCTTTACTACTGGCAGCTCAGACAACCAGCCAGAGAGATGCCAGAAACTGGTTCAGAAACACATTTGCACTTGGAACCTGATACTGGGAAGTCCACATTCATAGCTGTGGATTATGAGGCCTGTAAGGGATGAGTTGCTCCATCCTGTGTGAGGCATTTGGGGAACGGGTATCAAGAGATGTGCATCTGCCAGTAACAGGATTCATGTATCTAATCCCTCTGGAGTAAATACCACCCAAAAAAGCCACAGAGGATGGTCATGACTAAATCCCAGCTGCTCGAATTTCCCAATTCAAGCTCTGCTTCATCTCTGCTCTGAGTGTTCATTGAACTAGTCCATCCAGTGAAAACTACAACTAGGGTACTCACCAGCTGTCTCTAGCCTCTACTGGGACAAGGCCACTGATTGTTACTGTGTTGAGGTCCAGGTTTCAACCTCAACAGCCAGCTCCACAGTGAGGCCCAAAGAGGTCACATTTAGTGACCCCCCATTCAAGGTCTGAGGGAGGTAAAGCCCAATGAAAAATGGAAAGGACACAACAGCATAATCAGGGAACTTGAACTTTAAGAACCACTTTGACCAGCTGAGTGAGGCAAAGCTCTCCACTGTTCATTGTTTTTCCATTCTTTTCTCTTTCTCCCCCCATAATTTGTGTATTCTTGTTGCAATGTTGTACTGAGGATACACATTATATATGTAATTATGTAATATGAACGTAATGTATTTTTATAAATTACATGAATTCATGTGAACATATAGTCATATAAATTTCATTCAATGTTTATTTTTGTTTGCTCATTTGTTAGCCTTGTTTTGACTTTGGAGGGGTGGGGTCTTCCATGCATTAGTTTTTGGTTTGCTTTTTGTGTAGTTGCAGTTATTAGTACCTTAGATGGTGTAGTTGGTACTGCAGATTAGCACTAGTGTTACCCCCTAGATGTGCTGGGTTTACTGTCTCCATTCAGCAAAGAAGTGAAGAATTGGACACAGAGATAGCAAGTAAGAAGCAGATTTGTTGCCAAAGCAATAGAGACAGTTTGAAGAGAATGGTCCCCTGAGCTAGAAGTCCAGTGGGGGAGTTTTGGACTGTGCTTTTTATGGTCTCTGAAATTTCCTCCTTTCCCTACCTCCTCTCCACCCTTAGTCCTCTCACTACTACAGATTAGTGTCCCTGGGTCCACATGCATGTTTTAGATTTTCTACTGGATATCTCAATTAGGAGCACAAATATGTAGTTGTTGGATTCACTGGTGTCATCACTTATATCTGAGTACTTTTGTCAACTAGGAAGTTGACCTCATGAGAAGTCCCTCTCCAAGCTTCTTTCTTCTGGACCTGCACCCAACTTCCTTACGTGCCATCTTGTCCTGGGCGACCTTCTCTGTTTCCATATCTACATCTAGTCCATGACTAATTATTTTTGCTGTTAGTGTTAGATATGGACCCCAACATTCCTCTTTGTGTGGCAATTAGCATAGACACCAGAAATTTATTTTAAGGTTGCATACTGGTTGCTAATATTTTTGCTACTGCTTGTTTCTTGTTTTCTAAAATGAGCTGTGAGGTAATCAGGACGCTACAAGTTTACAGGATAGGGACTCTTCTGCTAAGCTGCATGCACAACTCAGCCAAGTGACAATAAATTCTTCTCCACACATAAAGTAGCTTCCCTCAATCTCCAAAAATAAGTTAACGCCATAAAATATGGGAGAAAACCCAAGTGAATGATCAGGTTCCAAATAGAAACAGATAGAGGGGACTTCCTTTCTGACTCCTGTATATTTCCTCATACACCAAATGCATAAAGAGGTTTTTCAAGATAAGTCAGAGAACCGATGAAATTGCAAGCTCTGCAAGAGGAATTATGCCATCTGTTCTACAGCAGCAAACTAAGCAGAACTGGAAGTTGATGTACACAGTTGATTGCAGTAAAGCTAGGTGTTTAATCTGAAATATACAAACAAAAGAACTACCACAAAAACATGACGTGAAGGAGGATGGTTCATCTCAAAAGATGTACAACCAAAGCTCTTAAAACCCAAGGAAACAAGCAAACAAGACGTGCTCCCAAATTTACAATCCAACAACAAATGAAGTGGAGGAGTTCCAGAGAAAGACTTTTAAAAGATGATTATTTAAATGTGCAGTGTTCTAAAGAAAATTCTGGGGAATATATCAGGACAGCAAATAGAAGAGTTGAAAATCAATTTTGATAAAAAACTACACATCACAATAACTGATCTCAAATTATATTACAAAACTGTATTGTCAAAACAGCATGGCATTGGTTTTAATAGACATGGAGACAAAGAGAACAGAAAAAGAAAGACAAATACACAGAGAAACAATCATTGATTGTTAAAAGAAGTGATAAAGACTTATGTTGGAGAAAAGTACTATTTTTTAACAAATAGTGCTGGGAAAATTGGGTAGCCATATGTAGAAGAATAAAACTAATGTTTCCCTCTCACCCTGCATGAAAGTCAGCACAAACTTCACTAAAGACTTAGGAATTAGTATAAAACTTTGTGACTGCTATAGAAAAAATATAAAATCAATACTTCAACATGCTGACACAGCACTGACTGGGGGGACTCCTGAAAATTGACTGAATGTACTTTGTTTTTAAGATGGTCATGAGCTATTGGGGGTCAGCAGTGAAATGGTAGGAATACTGTCATTTAGTTATGAGGTAGCCTTCATAAACTCATGTGTGAGACAGTGTCAGAAGTTTTAAGAATGAAATGCTTTGGTTATGAGAGCCTCAACCCAGTCAGTGAATCAGTCCCCTGATAGGGATTAACTGAGTTGTAACTGAAGGCTGGTAGGGTGTAGTGGATGTGGTGGGTCCATGGAAACATAGTTTTGGGGTTTATATTTTCACCTGGTGAGGAGGGCTCTCTTTGCTTTGTAATTGCCATATCCTGAGTCTCCTCCACCTCACACTTCTGCCATGGTGTTCTGCCTCACCTCCTACACTGAGGAATAGAGTTGGCCATCTATGGGCAAAGACTTTGAATCCCTGAGCCCCCAAATAAACTTATCCTCCTTTAAATGTTCTTGTTATATTGTTTTGCTCACAAAAGTGAAAAAGATGACAAATAAATGACCAAAAGAGTAGAGGAAGGAGATGTGGGGAGGGAAAGGGGAGAAAAGTGATGGTACTGGGATTTAAAAAGGAGAAAAATATGTTGTATGCCTCTATGAAGGTGTCACAATGAGTCTCACTGTTACTTCTAACTACAATGCATTCGTTTCTCACAATATAAAGGTCAGGAGATTGCATGGGTGGGAATACATACTTGAAAGGTTGGATGAAAGCGAGGCAAGATGGAGGCTTAGAGAATTTGTAAACATCACAAGGGTGAAGGTTGGAGGATGCAGCAGGATGTGTGGAGAGATGCCTCTCAAGTTACCTCTGAAACTTTTTTGACCCCAGAGCATGACTACTTCATACACTGCTAACTATGTCTACAACCTCTGCTTTACTGCAAGAACAGAGGGTCAAACTGCTGCACCCCACAGATGCCCTGATGCAGAGGAGGAGGAGCTACCAGTAATGGGGACATCTCTGCAGTATCCATATGTTTTGAGTCATTGGGACACTTGTTGCTGTGTTCCTGCTGAAAATAGTCATTTTAAAAATGGGATGCTGCATAGGTTTACTTCCCTTCTGGGGCTTGCTCTAGGACTGTGTGAATGAGGTGACACAATCTGCACAGAAGGTTTCCTGTCATCTCTGGCTGCACCACCACATTCACAGAAGAATGTGCTGGGGCAATAGGGGAATCACATGTCCTTGCAGCAAGTGGATACACCAAGCCACTCTACACCATCACTCTAGGAAGCCCCACAGTCTGGGCTCCCCCAAAGTTTTGCCAAGCAATGACCTAAGGCCCCTGACCAGGCACATTTCCTGTCCTATGAAAAACTGACCTGATGTCTACAGATCATGGAATTAGACAAAGCTGTGCAGGTGAACAGTGAAGTGTGGGGTTAATTATTATAGTGAGGGAAGGGGCACAAATTGTGGCTAACCCTTCTTGGCAAGGATAAGGGACGCAAGATAGGAATGGAGATTGGAATAGGGAGGTGGATCCCAGGAATGTGGTAAGGCAAGAAGGAGGTCAAAGGCACACAGGACCACCAAAGAGTCAAGGAGGACAGGGGCCTGAGTGAGACGAGGGGCCCATGAGGAAGTATCATGACTGCTGCACCCTGAAAACCCTGCACAAGACAGGTCTTATTCCCTCTGCTGCATTGCACACTTTGCCCTCATGGCCTCAAGATGCCCAGTGTAGTCTAGAAACACCAGACAATTTAGCCCTCGTGTATTTGCCTGCTGTCATTTCTCCCCTTCTGCATTGTCCCACCCACTAAGCCCCAGGCCCGATGCATCTCCCTAACCCTGTTACCTCTGTACTCCACACCCACCCACACTTACCCTGTCACACTCAGTCACACCACACACTCTCCAACATTCTCATGACACCAAATAACAATGATCAGAATATTGCTTAAATGCTGTGCAGCCAAAATATAGTCCTGGTGTCATGTGATGATGGTGGGGACAGTATAAAGGGTGGTCATGATAACCCATATTCTGGCATTTCAACTTGGAGAAATGAATGACTTTATAGATGGCAAAAAATACTGTGAACAACAATAAAAAATGTGACTGTGTGATCAAATGAGAGAAAGTGACTGGAGCTATGAGCATTGTGTTGGTTTCTGTATTTGAAGTGTAAATGAAGGTAGGAGGTAACTATGAGATCCTGGGAAGGCTCTGTCAGCATTTGACTGGGAGCTTGTGAGTGTGCTATAGTCATATGTCTCTGTACCTTGACTTGTAAATAGAGTATGTACTGAAGACATGAAGCTCAAAGTATTGTTGGTAGGTTGAGGGTGAAATGAGTAATCAACTTAATACCAGGATATCATAATGCTTGTAATAAATCCATAGAATGTTGTCTCTGTTTCTTTAAACCTCTCTCTGTGTTTCACTGGCTCTTAAAATTGATGGACATACTCCCATGGTCCCACTCCTACCTGAGTTACATCCATGCTATACAAAATACAGATTTCCATGCAAACTTGCTCACTCTACTAAAAGAGACTTCAAAAGAGACCAGGAGATGAATGAATGTTGAAAATTAGTCTTGGCAAACTGAGACAAGGCCTCTGCCTTTAGCTACTGGGCAGTGGTCTCCAGGTGCTTGAAATGTGATGCCTGAAGAGAGTGGTTGTGCTTGCCTGGTTCTTGGTCAACTGACACTCTATTGATGTGATCTGTGCTGGTTTGGGTCCCTCTAGTAAATGGCCAACCTCAGAACAACTTGAGGTCAAACTCAGACAAATGGACAACATGTGAAAGGCTCCAGAAGAAGCTCTGGGCTTTAAGGTTTAGGTGAGTTGCCCTGACAGGATCCAGGAGTGTTGTCTCATATGGTAGGGAAGCAGTGCATCTGTGACCCCACAGGAAGGACGAGAGGAAGCTCAACATTGGGAGCCTCTCCTGGACTCGGCCTATCAGCTCCTTCCCTGGGTTGACTGTAACATTATCCCTTTCCTGTAGTGAACCATAATCAGGAGCCTGAGATTTCTGTGAGTTTCATGAGTTCCTCTAAGTGGTTACTAAACTTAAGGGTGATTTTTTAATCTCCATACTTGCCAATGGGTCAGCAGTGATGGTGAACCTGTGTGGCCTGTGTCCCTCAAGCCCTTCAGGTGGGAATGGATACAGAATGAAGGAAACCTGCAAGGGCAATGGACTGAAATTTGACCACTATGATTTTATTTTTTCAGTAATTGCATGGCCAAGGACTGCTCTATATTTCTCCATGGACACAAGTGTAATAATTAGATAAATATCTACTGTTCTTGGGTTGAGAAGGCAGCATTTGCTCATGAGGTCAGGGGGCAAAAGGCAATCAGTGTAGGTACTGAATGAGCTGGTTGGATCAGGAAGTTGGGGGCACATTCAAAATTAAAGAAAATAAAATATAAATCTTCTGCACACTTATTCCCTTCACGGACCTGTTTCCAAGGATACCTGCCTCCAGGAAATTATCCATACCAACAGAGTTCTTAATGAATGCCCCCTGCACTGCTTTTTTCTGTCTGTACCCCAGGGTGGCTTCCTTCTAGGCCTTGGATTATTCCACTTCTTGGTCATTCCACTTTTTCATCAAGTAGGCAAGGGGGAATAAGAGCAATGGAAATCTGAAATGTGCAAAGAGAGAGGTCACCCCCTACTTCCTTGGGCATCAACCTTCAACTTGGACCCGTTAATCTGCCTCTGTGGAGGCATCTCTATCTCTGTCTTTGTCTCTAGCCCACTCTCTCTTCTATACTTTAAATAAAACTTTTCCTCTTACTTCAGTGTGTCTTGAGTTTTCAGTCTTCAAGACCAGTGAAATGGACCTGGATCCTTCTTGATTCTCAACCTATATCCCTAAAGTGATGCTTCATAAAAATGATAGAGTTCACTAGGTGATATGTCGAGTATTGCTTCTATTTATTTTATCTAAAAGCTCCCTGGATGGGGCTTTTCCCATGTCCCTGTCTTCCTGGTAGCTGCTCTCCTGTATCTCATCTACAACTTGCAAAATATCATGACAGGCCCTGGTTCCTGCACAACAGAGTCACACACAGGTTAATTCTCACCAGCCCTCAGAACAGCAGCCTGCTTACCATGGAGACACCTGACCATGTGGTTCTCCTAGTAGGACCTGTTCATCTGTCTTGTCTATAGTGTGGTCAGAAACTGGGCCTAGTATGTTCTGGGAAATTTTTGATCAACTCATTGTCAGTATGGCAGGACAGATGCTCTCCACCACAGGTTTCTTGATCCAAGCCTGGAGCACAGCCCAGGAGTCCAGATCATTACCACAGTAGGTCACTGTGGTTGGCTGCAGGAAGTCCACACACTGGAGGATCTACTTACATTCTTTTATCTCCTGCAGGTTTGAAGTTTGGAGTTGACCCTATGAATTGCATGCATGTATGGTGAATGTTACACTTTTGCTCCACCAGTGGCTGCTGGTGCTTCATTGATATCTTCTCCAGCTGGATCATACATGTCCACTGCTGCAGTACCACAAAGTACAGGTGTTACCTACAGTCTGCTTTGGAATCTCATCTATGGGCACTTCCAGGGTGTGCTGACTCCCATAAGACTCAAAGCAAAATGGTGACTAACATCTTTTAGAACATGTCTGTTAAATGGATTACATCATACTCCAGGTCTCATCACTGAAACCCAGGTCCTTCCAAGTGCTGAGGACAGGTCCTCTGTTCCCAAGCCTGCACTACCTGATGCCCCCACTAAGTGACCCTCAGCTAAAATGTCATCTAACTCATCCTGTTGGCTGATCTCTAAATGAGTCTTTCTTTCTAGTGACAATCTCCCTTGCCAAGGGATGAATGAGTTGACACATCAGATACCACAGTCAGGAGTGCTTGATCTGGGTGTGGTCTGCACTCTCCATAGCCTGGCCTGCCTGGAGATGATGCCACAGGGCCACAGGATAGGCCTGGTTCCTGGCCACAGTCTCTCCATAGAGGGGAAGTGATGGGGAAGGAGTAAAAGGAAGACAGAATCAGCAAGAATTGAAGTCAATATCTCATGCAAGCCTGGAGTCGAGTGATACCCAAAAACTTTCAGTAAGTCCCTTACAGGTAACATCCCAATATTCCCTGCACCTTCCCTATGAGACCTGCTCAGCCCACAGGGGTCATGCGGAAGCAACAGCCTCTCCAAAACTCAACACTTATTCTGAAGTTACTAACGAGGATCTCTTAATTGCCTTGGTAATTAGCAAGTGTGGAGAAAGTTTTTTCAGCAATGTCCTGAGCTCCCCAGGCCTGCCCTGTCATTGTCAAGATAGGTCAAATGATAATTGGAGTCCTGAGGGGAAGTGAGGTCATGGGAGCACAGATCATTATCTTAGGGTGCAGCTGCCCCCCTCCCTCCTTGAGGGCTGTCAAGAACTCACACTGAGCCCAGAACCTTGCACACAAGAAGCACAGTGAGACTTCAATTTCTGTCATAGAGACAGACTGTGTAAGGAGGGAAGTTTGAGGAAGTTCTCACTTCTGGAAAAGGATTTGGGGTAGAAAAAGATTTAGTACCACTGTAGACAAGGGAGAGGAACAATTCTTTTGTTGTGAGGGGAGTTAGTGAAGGAGTCATGTCTCTGACCTGATGCAGGTCCTCCTGGCTCCCAGTGGTATTTAATAAAATAATCATTGAGTATATTTATAGGTGAGTTATATCATTTATAGTGAATTCTCATTTGGAGGGGTTTAAGAACTTAATTTAGCAACTATTCTGTTCTTCACATTACTTTAGACAGACCTCTGAAATAATTTTGAGCTCCCTCAATGACTGTGTGTGGTTAATTCTTTCATGCCTGTAGGAAAGATGAGGATGGAACTGTGAGGATCACCTCATCCTGTGAAGAAACCAAGACCTGGGACTTTTAACTGGTATAAATGATGTTCTTTTCCAACTCCACATTATAATCCACCTACTGCAAACAGGAATCATGCCTCCTCTGAGTCTTTGTGCTGTAGTGACTGGCAAGATTTCTTTCCCTGCTGGACCCACAAGAGAAGGTAGGATTGTAATGAAGAGAACTGGACAGTGGTTGTAGGGACCAACTGAATCTCTGGTATTTCCTCTGGTTTAATAATATTCCAACATGAATATGAAATTCATGCCATGTTCCTATTTATTTCCTTCCATTCAGCATGGAATTCACATGCTCCAGCTTCTACTGACACATCTCTGGTATTGAAATGTCCTCCACAAATCCTGCTTCATTAAAGACAGTCTCACTCACGTAGCTGTCAGGTTAGAGAAGCTTTTAGCCTGAAATCACTCAGGACTTCACTTCTAAACTATCTTATCAGATATTGGTAATTAATATTTCATAATTTAGGAACAAAGTAATGCTTTTCAATGATTTTTATAGACCTCTGAATATTTTTATTTCAGTAATGATAACTAATGGATATTTCTGCTATGGAACTGTGTTTAAAGGGTTTTTCTTTCATTCATTTGTTTTGATATAAAAAAAATCACAGCATTTTGTAACATCTATTTTGCTTCCTTATGAACACTGTTTCCTCCTCATTTTTATTTAAATTTTTATTACTGCATTATAGTCTCACATAATTCTGGGGCTCATTTTGACATAATAATGAAAGCATGACATACAATTCACTGGCACTTCAGTCCCTACTACTATTGTAGAACTAAACCTCAGGACAGTCTTCCATTCACTAATCCAATGTAGACACAGGGCAATTTCTGGAGGACTACAATATCATTCATCAGGTTGCAATTGCTGGTATAGAGGATTAGATCTGATTCAATAAGTGGATGCAACCAGTGTAGCCACAATTTTGCACCAACTTTAACACTGATTGCCAATTCACAAGACTCCTGGTCTAGGGTCATCATTGACAAGCATGATATTAACTACTATTTTATTTGAGATTCTTGTTGGTGTGTTCTTATACTGGGGCATGGTTTAAATAAAAACACTGAACTATTCCCCTATGTTAATTATTCTTTGAATGATACCTCTTTTTCTCAGTCCCCATTAGAATTGTTTCCCTACTTTAATTCTATTGGGCATTTTAAAAATTATTAGCACTGGATACATCAAACTCATACTGCATATGGCATTGAAAGAAAGTAAATTTGTAATTTAATGTACTTTATCATATCATTTCAGCCATGCCTGATGTCTTTGTGCAGTTCAATACACATTTTCTTAAGTGTGAACACAGAAATATTCTTTGTTATTATAAAAATCCATTGCTTACATTGAAGTTTAGGTCAGAAACTCCCTGAGATCTCATGTGTTGTATGGTGTGAATGGCAAATGAAGTTCTTTACCCAATGCGACTAACAATTATCAGTTCACTCTGAATCATTTAATGCTAAATTCTTTCTATGCAATTGCTCTCACATTTCATTGATCCTCCCAGGTAATCACCACCTGATCAAGACTCATTTTTGTATAAGACACACTGTTGATTCTCCCAAGCAACATGTGCATCTTGAGGTGTTTGCAATCCCAGAGTTGCATGCAATAAAATTAGACTTGTTGTCAATATATTATTTTAAGATGGGGATCTCTCTATGTTCCTTAGGCTGACTTCAAACTTCTATACTCCAGATATTCTTCTTCCTCAGCTCCACAGGTTGCAAATGCATACAGGTGATAACCTCTGTGTTTAGGCACAGCTATTGATAATGTTTCATTATCTCAGAAGAATTACTGTTACCACAATGTAAAGGAGTATGTGCTGAATGACAGAATGGCCTCCAAGAATAAGACAACAGGATTGATCTAATTTGCTTAATGACAGAATGGCCTCCAGGAATATGGGAATAGGACTGATCTTCTTATCACAGGTTGCTGTTGGAGTTCTGGGAAATTTCTCTCAGCTTTATTATTATTTGGTCCTTTCATGCAATGAATGTACATTAACATCCAAAGATAAGATTCTCTGGCACCTGATCATAGCCAACTCCTTGGTCATCCTCTCAAAAGGTATTCCCCAGACAATATCAGCTTTTGGGTTGAAGCATTTCTTCAATGACTTTGGATGCAAACTTATTTTATACATTCAGCGAGTGGGCAGGAGTGTGTATATTGGCATCACCTGCCTCTTGTGCATCTTCTGGAATGTTAAAATCAGCCCCATGGACTCTTGTTGGAAGCATCTCAAAGGAAAATTTCCAAAATACATTGGCTTATTCATTTCCATCTGCTGGATGCTGTACATTGTAGTGAATTCCATTTTTCCTGTCTATATGCTTAACAAATGGAGTAGTAAAAACCTGACAGAGAAAAGAGATTTTGGGTACTGTACTTCTGCAGGGCGTGACAAATTAACAATCTTATTATATGCAACTTTGTTTATATTTCCTGAAGTTGTGTTTTCTGTGCTCATAATCTGGTCCAATGGCTCAATGATTCTCTTTCTGCACAGACACAGGCAGCAGGTTCAGCACATTCACGGCATCAAAGATTCCCCCAGATCCTGCCCTGAGTCCCGAGCCACCCAGAGAATCCTTGTCCTGGTGTGCACCTTTGTGATTTTCCACACACTCTCCACCATATTAAATGTTTATGTTATTTTCTTTTCCACCCACACAGGGTGGTTGGTGAACACCGATGACATAATTTCAGTATGTTTTCCCACCATTAGCCCCTTTATTCTCATGAAGCATGATTCCACTGTAATACAAAGTTCTGCTGTGTGCTGTGGGAGATTCATAAAATCCCAGAACTCAGGAAGATAAACAGGAGCACCCCAAGTTCAAGGCCAGGCTTAAAATGTCAGCAGGACCCTGTCTCCAAAGTGAGAAAAATAAAGGGTGGTATTTAAACTCAGTGGTGATCAGTGGTAAAGCACCCATGGGTTCAGTTAGTAACAAAATACTAGCCAAAAGTTGCCTAATTATGTCACAAGTACAAAATTGCATGTCTTTGAACAATATTCTAGGGTTTCTGTGTTCTTCATACTGAAAACAGCAATAGAGAAATGAATGAAAATGTCACTTGACATTCTAAACTTAAAGGCGATGTGAGCCCTCAGCTGAATGTCTGTGGGACCACATGGGCATGGTGCAGGTGAAGAGAGCTGGTGATCCTGACCCTGAGCAGAGCGTTCCATAGCCATCTGTCCTAGTTCCTGATGGTGGAGGCAAATGAATGTGGTAATTCCCACTCCTTCAAAGTCAATTGAATCACAATTATTGACCAAGGGTCACACACTTGGAAAATTTACATGTTACAAATGGAGTGAAGAAATGAGTAATGGACACTGGTGTAGGATGCTTCTCCTTAGCACTATTGGCTCATTTATATATGCATGAAAAGTTTTGTTTCAAATTTGTTTTGTTGGATACATGTCAAAACAGAGTTTGAGAAGACAGATTTATCATCAATTCCTGGAATAAAGGAGACATTTACTTATTGTGCTTTGAAATAAAAATAATGTCTCTCTCAGGTGCAAGGAACAAGGAACTCAGGTACAGTTCTCCTTAAAGTGCTTGTTTTCTGTGTGCAGGGATCCTCAGGTGTGAGGCCAACTCCTTTCCCATGGAGCAATCACCAGGTCCAATTTTTATACCCAACTTCAGTTGGTGGGACAATGGGAAGCTGGTGTGAGTAAAATGCTCCTGCTGCCTGCTTCGCCACTAGGAGGGAAGTGCATAGTTTATGATATAGTAAATACTTCTCATCTCTGGGGTCTACACAGGAGTCTCAGCATAATCAAACACCTACACATTTTGTGAAAATATCCACAGCTCTCTTCCAAACAGGTGGATAGAAGGGCAGGTACTTACCTATACTCTTAAAAAGTAGTACTTCCATCTCTCTAAATCAGAATGTATTTATATATTGATGCTAGGTTTTAGTCTTAGGAGAACCAATTTGTCTATGAACAGTGAAGTTACTGGTGCACTTATTGTTCTGAGAAGTACTGGTACACAGGTAGAGAACTGCAAAGGACAGGGGAAGATACATGGCTTCCTGCACAACAACATCAGAGAGTGAGATCTCGGGGAAAATCAATTACTATAGGACATTAATTTCTTTGTCCTAGATTGCCCCAGTATCTCTGACCCTGTCCATCACTGCATGTAAGTTCTGAGAAGGTCACATGAGTCATTAAATTATCCTGGTGAAATGAGAATCTTTGGGGAAAATTTGAAGGAGCTTGAGTTTTAAGGCTTTGCTTATATTTTTTTTTATAGTAAAGAAATGGGATACATGTTGTTTCTCTGTTTGTACAGGGAATAACAGCATACCATTTGTGTAATCATAAATTTACATAGGGTAATGTGTTTGATTCATTCTGTTATATTTTCCCTTCACCCCCACCCCTCCCACCCCTCTTTTCCCTCTATACAGTCCTTCCTTCCTCCATTCTTCCCCCCAGCCACCCCCGATATGTGTCATCATCCTCTTATCAGTGAGATCATTCATCCTTTGTTTTTTTGAGATTGGCTTATCTCACTTAGCATGATATTCTCCAGTTTCATCCATATGCCTGCAAATGCTATAATTTCATCATTATTTATGGATAAGTAATATTCCATTGTTTATATATACACCATAGTTTCTTTATCGATTCATGAATTGAAGGACATCTAGGTTGGATACAAAATCTGGCAATTGTGAATTGAGCAGCTATGAACATTGATGTGCCTGTATCTCAATAGTATGCTGATATTAAATCCTTTGGGTATAGGCTGAGGAGTGGGATAGGTGGGTCAAATTGTGGATCCATTCCAAGCATTGTGAGGAATCTCTGCACTGCTTTCCAGAGTGGCTGCAGTAATTTTCAACCCCAACAGCAGTTTATGAGTGTACCTTTTATCCCACATCCTCGCCAACAGCCATTGTTGCTTATGTTCTTGATAATCACCATTCTAATTGGGGTGAGATGGAATCATAGGGTAGTTTTGATTTGCATTTCTCTTACTATTAGAGATGTTGAACATTTTTTCATATATCTGTTGATTGCTTGTAGATCTTCATATGTGAAGTGTCTGTTCATTTCCTTAGCACATTGATTGATTGGATTATTTGTTTTCTTGGTGTAATATTACTTGAGTTCTTTATATATTCTGGAAATTAGTGCTCTGTCTGAAGTATGAGTGGCAAAGATATTCTCCCACTCTGTAGGCTCTCTCTTCACATTACTGATAGTTTTCTTAGCTGAGAGAAAGCTATTTAGTTTGAATTTATCCCAGTTATTGATTCTTGCTTTTATTTCTTGTGCTATGGTAGTCCTGTTCAGAAAGTCTGATCCTAGGCTGAAATGTTGAAGATTTGGACCTACTTATTCTTCTATAAGATTCAGGGCCTCTGTTCTGATTCTGAGGTCCTTGATCCATATTGAGTTGATTTTTGTGCAGGGTGAGAGATAGGGGTTTAATTTCATTCTGTTGCATAGGGTTTTCCAGTTTTCTGAGCACCATTTGTTGAAGAGGCTATCATTTCTCCACGGCATATTTTTGGTCCCTTTCTCTAGTATGAGAAAATTGTATTCATTTGGGTTTGTGTTCATGTCCTCTATTCTGTACCATTGATCTACCTGTCTATTTTGGTACCAATACCATGCCGTTTTTGTTACTATTGCTTTGTAGTATAGTTGAAGACCTGGTATTGTAATTCTCCCTGCTTCACTCTTCTTGCTAAGGATTGCTTTAGCTATTCTGGGTTTCTTATTCTTCCCGATAAATTTCATAATTGCTTGCTATATTTCTGTAAGGTACATTATTGGGATTTTAATTGGAATTGCTTTGAATCTGTATAGCACTTTTGATATTATGGGCATTTTGACAATATTAATTCTGCCTATCCAAGAACATGGGAGATCTTTCCATCTTCTAAGGTTTTCTTTAATTTCTTTCTTTAGTGTTCTGTAGTTCTCATTGTAGAGGTCTTTCACCACTTTTGTCAGATTGATTCCCATGTATTTTATTTTTTTCGAGTCTATTGTGTAAGGGGTAGTTTTCCTAACTTCTCTTTTTGAAGATTCATCACTTATGTATAAAAATGCATTGGATTTATGAGCATTGATCTTGTAACCTGCTAATTTACTGAATTCACTTATGAGTTCTAAATGTTTTCTGCTGAAATTTCCTGGTTCCTCTAAATATATGATCATGTCATCAGTGAACAGGGATAGTTTGAGTTCTACTTTTCCTATTCATATCCCTTTAATTTCTTTGGTTTGTCTAATTGTGCTGGTTAGAGTTTCAAGGACGATGTTGAATAAAAGTGGTGAAAGAGGGCATCCCTGCTTGTTCCAGGTTTTAGGGGGAATGCTTTCAGTTTTTCACCAATTAGAATGATATTGGTCATGGGCTTTGCGTAGATGGCCTTTACAATGTTAAGGAATGTTGCCACTATCCCTATTTTTTTTAGTGTTTTGAGCATGAAGGGATGCTGTATTTTATCAAATGCTTCTTCTGCATCTATTGAAATAATCATGTGATTCATAACTTTAAGCCTGTTGTTATGGAGAATGACATTTATTGATTTCTGAATGTTGGACCAACCTTGCATCCCTGGGATAAGACCCACTTGATTGTGGTGCACTATCTTTTTAATATATTTTTGTATGTGATTTGCTAAAATTTTATTGAGAATTTTTGCGTCAATGTTCATTAAGGATATTGGTCTGAAATTTTCTTTCCTCGATGTGTCTCTGGTTTAGGTATCAGGGTAATATTGGCTTCATAGGATGTCTTTGGGAGGGTTCCCTCCTCTTCTATTTTATGGAATACTTTGAGAAGTATTGAAATGAGCTCTTCTTTAAATGTTTTGTAGAACTCAGCTGAGAACCCATCTGGTCCCAGACTTTTCTTTGTTGGTAGGCTTTTGATGACCTCTTCTATTTCATTGCTTGAAATTGATTTATTTAAGTTGTGTATGTCCTCCTCGTTCAGTTTAGGTAATTCATATGTCTAGAAACTTGTTGATGTCTTTGAGGTTTTCTCTTTTGTTGGAGTATAGATTTTTAAAATAGCTTCTAATCATGTTTTGTATTTCACTTGTGTCTGTTGTGATATTTCCTTGTTCATTCCGAATTTTAGTAATTTAAGTTTTCTCCCTCTTTCTCTTTGTTAGTGTGGCTAAGGGTTTATCAATTTTGTTTATTTTTTCAAAGAACCAACTCTTTATTTTGTTAATTTTTCTGATTGTTTCTTTTATTTCAATTTCATTGATTTCAGCTCTGATTTTAACTATTTCCTGTCTTCTGCTATTTTTGGTGTTGGTCTGCTCTTCTTTTACTAGGGCTTTGCGCTGTAGTGTTAAGTATTTTATTTATTGATTTTTTTCTTCTTGTATTGAATGCACTCCATGAAAGAAATCTTCCTCTATGTATTGCTTTCATAGTGTCCCAGAGATTTTGATATGATTTGTTTGTTCTCATTTATTTCTAAGAAATTTTTAATTCCCTCCTGATGTCTTCTGTTATCCATTCATCATATAATAGTGTATTATGTAGTCTCCAGGTGTTGGAGAAGTTTCTGTTTTTTATTCTGTCATTTATTTCTAATTTAATCCATTATGATCTGATACAATACAAGGTAGAATCTCTATTCTTGTATTTACTTACAGTAGTTTTGTGGCATAAAATATGGTCTATTTTAGAAAAGGATCCATGTGCTGCTGGGAAGGAAGTGTATTTGCTCTTTATGAGATGGTATATTCTATGTATGTCTGTGAAGTCTAAATTATTGATTGTGTTATTGAGATCTGTGGTTTCTTTATTCAATTTTTGTTTGGAAGATCTAGCCAATGGTGAGAGAGGTGTGTTAAAATCACCTATTATTATTGTATTGTGGTCTATTTGATTTCTGGAATTGAGAAGGATTTGTTTGATGTACATGATTCAGCCAATGTTTGAGGCATAGATATTTATGATTGTTATGTCTTGGTGATTTATACTTTGCGTAAGCAGTATGTAATGTTCTTCTTTATCCCTTCTGACTAGTTTTGGCTTTAAGTACACATTATCTGAAATGAGGATGGATACTCCAGCTTTTTTGCTGTGTCTGTGTGCATAGTATATTTTTCCCATCCTTTTACCTTTAATCTGTGGGTATCTCTTTCTGTGAGATGAGTCTCTTGCAGGCAGCGTATTGTTGGCTTTTTCTTTTTATTCCAATCTAACAGTCTATGTCTTTTTATTGATGAGTTCAGTCCATTAACATTCAGGGTTATTATTGTGATAACTGGGATTTGTATTCCCAGTCATTTGACTCATTTTTGTTTTTTGACATTATTTGGTTCTCCTTTATTTGGCTATTGCTTTAGGCTAGTTCCTCTCATTGCTGATTTGTATCATTGTTTTTCATCTCTTCCTCATGGAATATTTTGCTGAGAATGTTCTGTAATGCTGGCTTTCTTTTTGTAAATTCCTTTAGCTTTTGTTTATCATGGGAGCATTTTATTTCATCATCAAATTTGAAAGTAAGTTTTGCTGGGTATAAGATTCTTGGTTGGCATCCGTTTTCTTTCAGGGCTTAGCAAATGTTGTTCCAGGCCCTTCTAGCTTTTCCAGTCTGGATTGAAAAATCTGCTGATATTCTTATTGGTTCCCCCTCAATGTAATTTGATTCATTTCTCTTGCAACTTTTAAATTTCTGTCTTTATTTTGTATGTTACATATTTTCATAATAATATTCCTCAGTGTGGGTCTGTTGTAATTTTGTATATTTGGAGTTCTATAAACCTCTTGTGCCTGGTTTTCCATTTCATTCTTCAGATTTGGGATATTTTCTGATATTATTTCATTGAATAGATTCTTCATTCCTTTGGTTTGTTTCTCTAAGCCTTCCTCAATCCCAATAATTCTTAAAGTTGGCCTCTTCATGATATCCCATAATTCTTGTAGATTCTGTTCATGATTTCTTACCATCTTCTCTGTTTGGTCAATATTTTTTTCCAGATTAAATATTTTGTCTTCAATGTCTGAGGTTCCATCTTCCAGGTATTCTATCCTATTGGTTATACTTTCTATGGAGTTTTTAGCTTGGTTCTTTGTTTCCTTCATTTGAAGGATTTCCTTTTTTTTTTTTCTGTATCTCTAACTCTTTATTGAAATGATCTTTTGCTTCCCATATTTGCTGTTTTAACTGTTGATTGGTGTGATCATTTTTTGCCTGCTTTTGCTTTTTCATCTCATCCTTCAATGCCTGCATTTGCTCTTTCATCTCCTCGTTTGCTTCCCTGAATGTTGTAATTATGAACATTCTGATCTTCCTTTATGACATTTCTTCTGCTGTGCTGTCACTGAGTTTTATTGATATAGTATCTAGGTTTGTTTGGGACATTTTCTTCCCTTATTTTCTCTTGTTGGTCAGATCAGTGAGACTCTGAGATATTGTAGATTTTCTCTATTGGCTTATAGTGTCCCTGTAGATTTCCAGTGTATCACCTCTCAGCCTTCAGTAGCCTGAAATCTTGGAGGAACTTGATAATGCAATGCTTCCTCAGAAAGCTGCCCTTAGCCTGCTACTGTTCCAGAGCTCGGGGCTGGTTCTGTGTCAAAATCCTCTCACTGGGTGGGCCTGGTAGGAGAAGCTTGCTGTAGACAGGGCCTACTGCTGCTGGAGGGAGCCGTGCTGCTCGGGGAAAGCCTCTCAGTGTCCTGCCTTGGTCCCAGATGCTGTCTGCAGGCCGGGACCCGCTGCTGGGTTCAGGGCTTGGGGTTGGCTCTGTGCAGAAAAGCTCTCACTGGGTGGGCCTGCTCCAAGAAGCTGGCTGTGGACCCTGCTTTCTGTTAGAGGGAGCAGGGATTCTTGGGGAAGTCTCTCGCTGCCCTCCCCTGCTCTGAGAACCTGCCTACTCTCCGGTCCTGCTGCCCAGGCCAAGCTTCACCCAGTGGGAGAGAGTCACACCTCCACTCTATGTTGGTCTGAGTCTCTCAATACTTCCCCTTCTTGAATATTGAGTTCTGGAAAGATGGGAGATGCAGTCACCCTCTAGTCCACCATCTTGGATCCCTGCCAAGGCTTTGCTATTAAAGTCTATGTCTTATTCTATGGAAAATTCTGAGTTGAGTATGAAGGATATTCTAATGGGGTAAACCCCTCAGGTATTATTGATTTCCAGGGAAACATCAACATTAAGTGACTGTGGAAGTGATGTGGTAAATGCTGGATTTTCAAGTTGTGAAACTAAATCAAGCGAGTAGGTGGGTTATGTGTGGAATGAAAAGACTTCACAACAAATAATTTTTATGTGGTGAATGCTGATGAAATAAACAGATTCGCAGGGACAAGTAGAGAGGTGGAACTTGCCCTGTGCTTCCTGGGAAAATCATCACTCTGGAACCTGCCTTGTTTCGTCCTGAGAGGCTCAGGACTCAGCTTCCTCCTGTGGATTGCCTCAGAACTTTACTATGTGAACAGTGACACTTAAGAGGCATTTACTGACAAGAGACAGGGCAAATGTTTACCAGTGGAGTGTTGAGGGGAGGTACAGTGCATGGCTTAGGTAGCAAAAGGGAACTTAGATATCCCCACACAAGGGGAGATTCAGTGGAGATGAGCAGGCCCCAGTGATTCACAACATAGGGTGGTGGAAATTCAGACACAGGGAGGCCAACTGACTCTGTAAACCAGTAATAGGGACAGTATCCTGGCAATCTACATTTGTCAGGGGTCCACTTCTGCACCACAGATTGCCTACAGAGAGCCTGTAATCTCAGGTCTCATGCTCGTACCCAGACACCAGGCTCTGTGCCACTTCAAAAACATCTTCTGGTGAGAGTAAGGGCACAGCATCCCACTGTGTCAGATAAGCATCCCTGAGACTTGCACCCTGTTCAGTGCACCTAGGAAAGACCCTCAGCAGACACAGCACAGCTTCCTGCCAGCATGCAGCCTCAGGCCCCTGGGCTAATCAACAAGAACTGACAGGTAAGGAATCCACAGCAACCAGGAAGTAGCTCCTCTGCCCAGCAGCTCTAGGAGGCTCCACGGTGACAGGCATCTTCTAAAGACCCCCAACCCTGGTGAAATCCAATCCTGGAAGACTCAATAAGTGTTTACACCACCTTGGCTTTGAACACTGTGAATAGGCCTAATGTCAAGTTCATCATTCAAATGTCACTCATCATTTTTATTTGGTCATTGTTGCCTCCAAATTTGGCATTGTGCTATCGATACACTGATTATATTTTTTCCAATGTCTTAAAGCATTACTTGGAATTATTCTGTTTTCTGAGATCAGGTTTACACTTTCTCCTCTTAGGCCCTCTTTTCCTCATATATTACCTACTCCTGCCTCAGATCCACACAAGTCATTTTTCTCTTCCTTTAACCTTTGTTTGTGTTATTCTTTTCTAGGTTCACTGTTCTTTATCCTTCTTTTTTTGGTTGTATTTCCACTCCCCAATTTTCTCTCTCCATTTTTCTGTTCCTATAAAATATACTAGCAATTTTTTTTATCTTTAATATCTAATTTCTCATCCTGTTCCTGAACAATTTCATACCTGGATTAGAGGAACAGTGGAAAACAGTATCATAACATTTTGTATTTCTGAGATTTATTAGTACCTGGTTTTATTTTACAAGACTGTAGAAAATAACAATTAATGTTTGTTTTCTCAAAGTGATGCTGACAGAGAAGCAGAGGCGATATTAACACAGACACTTCAGAAATCCAAAGGATCACTAGAAGCAAAATTGAAAACTTACATTCCAATAATCCATGAAATCTTGAAGATGTTGACAGATTGCTAGACATGTGTGACCTACATAAATTGAGCCATGAGGATATAGAAAACTTAGACCAATGCAATGAGATTGAAGCACAAATTGAAAGCTTTTCAAGAAACAGGAGCCCAGGGCCAGATAGATTCTCAGTTGAGTTCTACCAGACCTTTAATGATCTAAGTCCATTTCCTCAAATTATTCCTTGAAATAGAAAGAGAGGGAACACTGCCAAACTCATCATATGAATCCAGTATCATGCTGATACTAAAATCAGACAAAGATACATCAAAGAAAGAAAAACTCAGATAAATATCCCTGATTAATATATATGTAAAAATGCTGAGTGATATGTCACCAAACCACATGAAACACACATTAAGAATGTACACCATGACCAAGCTGGTTTCCTCCCAAAGATGGAGGATTGGTTCAACATGTGCAAATCAATAAATGTGATCCTCAACATAAGTACAGTTAAGGATAAGAATCACATGATTATGCCAATAGATGCTGATGGCATGATCCTATGTTTAAAAGACACAAAAAGCTGAATCAAAAGACTTCTAGAGTTGATAAGCATTCTTAAAAAAGTAGCATTATATAAGTTCAATATTAATAAATGGGTTACTTTGCTACAACACCAACAGTGAATCTGCTGAGAAAAAAAATCAGGAAAAGCATCTAACTCACAGTGACCTGAAAAAAATAAAAGAAATAAAGAACAAAAACTTGATTATAAATCTAAGCATGGAGGTGAACGATCTCCATAATAAAAACTATAGAACACTGAAGAAAGTAATTAAGGAAGAACTTAGTTGATGGAAAATGCTCCCAGGTTCTTAAATAGATGAAGTTATTATTGACCAACTGAACATATGACTCAAGTGTTATACACATATGCTGCAATTCACATGAAAATACCAATGACAATTTTCATATAACTGGAAAAATGTCCTATAATTAATTAAGAAAAATAAGAGACAAAAATGGAGAAAGCAATCTTAAGCAAGAACAGTGATGCAGGAGGAACGCAAATTTTCTTCTAAACGATGGTATTTTAAGGTTCATTGTAACATGCTTACATTTGCTGGGATATTTTTGTTATAAGCTAATATCAATTATTAAAATGGTTAGGGAACTATAATCCAGCAGGTACCTATTCTATTGTAAGTTATGAGCAGAGAAATTCTACTGGCTTCATGGCAGGATAGTTCCCAAAAGCCCCACTTGGTTGTGTGTTAGGAACACAAGTGAATCAGCATATTTCACCAAAACAGTTTTCCATGCCACCTCCTAAGCTTCATGACATAAAGCATCAACACTATAGGGTAGTAGTGGCATAACTGCTGAAATGTGATAAACAATACCTGAGTTCAATAAAACTCTTAGGAAGATATCAAGGTTTTCAACTGATATTACAGTAGGTGTCACATTTTCTTATGTACAGCATGAAGTCTGTTGTTCAGATATTGAGATAGCAGAAGTTTGGCTGTTGTTCTTATGTATACTTATGTATACATTCAACAGACTTTATTGTTTAAAGCAGTTTTAGGCTGACAGAATAATTGAATAGAAGTTGTAGTTTTTCACCATATAGCCCTGCACCCTCAATCTCTATTCCATAATTAAATTCCTAAAACAGGTGGTGTATTAGACACAACAAAGAGGATAATTTTTAATGGGTAAACACCACACACACACACACACACACACAATAAGTGGTGTTGGAAATCCACAATTATTATGTTCAACTTTCCTTATAAATTTCTTGTCACTTTGCCTCAAAAAAGCATACACATCTGATGGTCCCAGTACTGATACAATGATTGACCCCATGATCTGCACCATGCCCAGAGTTATAGGAAAGATTCTACTTAAGAATCACCATTCAGATTAGTTTCTACACAGAACTAAAGTATTCCTATAAGGTCTTCCTATTCTGTACAACAAGTTGCAGATTTTGTAGTTCTGGTTCTAAATACCCAGAGAATGTAGCATATAAGTCCTATAAGGAAGAATAAGTAGCTCATTGATTTTAAGTCCATATCCCCTGTACCTTGAAAAGTGGTGTAGTCTCATTCAGCAGCCATGTTCTGAGAGGATCACTTTACATTCAACTAGAAGCCATCAGGGATGGCTGCAGGATCTGAAATCCCATTGCTCTTCACTGCATGAGTCCACTCCTCAGGTACATTTCTGCTTCCTGTGTGGCTCTGGCATTCAACCACCTTCAACAAACAATCCTGTTTCTGGTGTGATAACTTACCCAGATTTTTGAAATGTGTCTTCCTTCACAGATGCTGCTCTCAGACTCACACTGCATTACTCACAAAACTCTTACCCTTTGCCAGGATGGTGATCTCAGTGCAAGGCCTCTGTGACAAGGACTTGTGTTGAAGGGAGATGGCCAGCTCCTCAGATATGGGTCTGTGACTCTGTGACCTCACCTCCTGATGGACCTGCAACTATCAATCTGCCTGTATCAGCCATGGGTGTGCAGACTTGCAAAGTTGAGAACACTTCTGAAAACTTGTTCCAAGGATGATAATTATAACTTTCTTGTTGGCATCTCTTAACTGGATCCTGGAGTGTTGGGAGATCCTGCTCCTTATCCTTGATCCCTGCAGGCACAGTCACATGCAGGGGAAGAGTAAATACTGTGGTCTGATATGTAAGTTACAGGGTTTACAAGGAAAATACAAAATGGAATCAACAATAGTAAAAACATACTTAGTTGTGTAATAGCTATCTTAAATTTTGGCTGAGCTATATATTATAACCCCTGTTTGAGATCACAGTAATTTTATAGCAAAAATCAATCTTTTGAATATAACTGTAAATGAGCTGAAGTCTGACTTATTTTGGAGTCATTGTAACATGTAGGAAGGTAGGAAGCAGAGCCTTATCTCAGGTAAGGAAGGGCTCTTCATAAATCTTACACAAAGCAGTCTAGTTCTGAGGCTGATCTTTACCTTTTTTAAATATTATTTTATAAAGTTTACATTTATTGTTTCCTGTCTATAAATGTTAATTAACACGGTATAATATTATACCTAAAACATGAATCAAAGAAAGCTGAGAGAGCTTTTAAATTTCCTTTTGGTAGTAAAGTGGAAAAATGTTTTCCTGTTTCATGATATAAAGCATTAAACAGATCAGACTCTCATTATCTTTTAGAAATATATTTACATTTTTATCCCAGTGCAGAAGGCAACATAAGGTTCAGGTCAGTTACAGAACACTAAATGATATAAAGAAATCCCCAATAAAATTTTTTATTCTGATAAGTTTAAAATTACCAATACAAATTTAGGTTGGAGAACACCAGCTTGATAAAATGTTCTTTTAAACCTTTGAAAGACATGTATACCTGGAAGGTAAGAACACGTTTAATATATAAAAAAGAGTAATAGAAAAAATTAATGTTTTAAGAATCATTGGTCATTTTAGCATATAGAATGAAATTTGGTTTATATCAGTACATTAATATTTGACCTTAGGAAAACACCTTGAATAGTTTTAACTGTTTTGTTACTTATATATAAACCTTTTAAAATTTATCCTTAATTTACACTTTTTAAAAATTTTTAGGAAATGCGAACTTAGGCTGTTACACAACTGCTGGGGTCTGTTCTCGTCGCCCACCCGGCAGTCTGTCAGCGTCGCCTCCGCTGTCGCCCTCAGCGGTTCCGGGAATCTCAGGCCCGCCGCCGCCGCCACTGCTTACCCGCGCCTCCGCGAGCCTCCCGGGGTCCCGTCCCGCCCGCCCGCACAGGCCGGCCCGACCGTCCACGTCTCCCCGCGCCGCCCCGCCGCCCGCCGCGCTCGCCGCTCTGGCGGACATGAGTGGGGACCACCTCCACAACGATTCCCAGATCGAAGCGGATTTCCGATTGAATGATTCTCATAAACACAAAGATAAACACAAAGATCGAGAACACCGACATAAAGAGCACAAGAAGGACAAGGAGAAGGACCGGGAAAAATCCAAGCATAGCAACAGTGAACATAAAGATTCTGAAAAGAAACACAAAGAGAAGGAGAAAACCAAACACAAAGATGGAAGCTCAGAAAAGCATAAGGATAAACACAAAGACAGAGACAAGGAAAAACGAAAGGAGGAAAAGATTAGAGCCTCTGGAGATGCAAAAATAAAGAAAGAGAAGGAAAATGGCTTCTCTAGCCCACCACGAATTAAAGACGAACCTGAGGATGATGGCTATTTTGCTTCTCCTAAAGAGGACATAAAGCCATTAAAGAGACCTCGAGATGAGGATGACGCTGATTATAAACCTAAGAAAATCAAAACAGAAGATATCAAGAAGGAGAAGAAAGGAAAACTAGAGGAAGAAGAGGATGGTAAATTGAAAAAACCTAAGAATAAAGATAAAGATAAAAAAGTTCCTGAGCCAGATAACAAGAAAAAGAAGCCAAAGAAAGAAGAGGAGCAGAAGTGGAAATGGTGGGAAGAAGAACGCTATCCTGAAGGCATCAAGTGGAAATTCTTAGAACATAAAGGCCCTGTGTTTGCTCCACCATATGAGCCTCTTCCAGAAAGTGTCAAGTTTTACTATGATGGTAAAGTCATGAAGCTGAGCCCCAAAGCAGAAGAAGTAGCTACATTCTTTGCAAAAATGCTCGACCATGAATATACTACTAAGGAAATATTTAGAAAAAATTTCTTTAAAGACTGGAGAAAGGAAATGACTAATGAAGAGAAGAATACAATCACCAATCTAAGCAAATGTGATTTTACCCATATGAGCCAGTATTTCAAAGCTCAGTCGGAAGCTCGGAAACAGATGAGCAAGGAAGAGAAATTGAAAATCAAAGAGGAAAATGAAAAATTACTGAAAGAATATGGCTTCTGTATTATGGACAACCATAGAGAGAGGATTGCCAACTTCAAGATAGAGCCTCCTGGGCTTTTCCCGGGCCGTGGCAACCACCCCAAGACAGGCATGCTGAAAAGAAGGATCATGCCTGAGGACATAATCATCAACTGTAGCAAAGATGACAAGGTTCCTTCTCCCCTCCAGGACATAAGTGGAAAGAGGTCCGGCATGATAACAAAGTTACTTGGCTGGTCTCTTGGACAGAGAATATCCAAGATTCCATTAAATACATCATGCTAAATCCCAGTTCACGAATCAAGGGTGAGAAAGACTGGCAGAAATACGAGACTGCTCGGCGGCTGAAGAAATGTGTGGATAAGATCCGAAACCAGTATCGGGAAGACTGGAAGTCCAAAGAGATGAAAGTCCGGCAGAGAGCTGTAGCACTATACTTTATTGACAAGCTTGCTTAAGAGCAGGCAATGAGAAGGAGGAAGGAGAAACGGCAGACACTGTGGGTTGCTGTTCACTTCGTGTGGAGCACATCAATCTGCACCCAGAATTGGATGGTCAAGAATATGTGGTAGAGTTTGACTTCCTTGGGAAGGACTCAATCAGATATTATAACAAGGTCCCAGTTGAGAAACGAGTTTTTAAGAACTTACAACTATTTATGGAGAACAAGCAGCCTGAGGATGATCTTTTCGATAGACTAAATACTGGTATTCTAAACAAACACCTTCAGGATCTCATGGAGGGCTTGACAGCCAAGGTGTTCCGTACTTACAATGCCTCCATCACACTACAGCAACAGCTCAAAGAACTCACAGCCCCGGATGAAAATATTCCAGCAAAGATTCTTTCCTATAACCGTGCCAATCGAGCTGTTGCGATTCTTTGTAACCATCAGAGGGCACCACCAAAAACATTTGAGATGTCTATGATGAACTTGCAGTCTAAGATTGATGCCAAGAAGGATCAGCTAGCAGATGCCCGGAGACACCTGAAAAGCGCTAAGGCTGATGCCAAAGTTATGAAGGATGCAAAGACCAAGAAGGTAGTAGAGTCAAAGAAGAAGGCTGTGCAGAGACTGGAGGAACAGTTGATGAAGTTGGAAGTTCAGGCCACAGACCGAGAAGAGAATAAACATATTGCTTTGGGAACCTCTAAACTCAATTATCTGGACCCTAGGATCACAGTGGCTTGGTGCAAGAAGTGGGGTGTCCCAATTGAGAAAATTTACCACAAAACCCAGCGGGAGAAGTTTGCCTGGGCCATTGATATGGCCAATGAGGACTACGAGTTTTAGCTGGTCTCAAAGGGCAGGGTTCTGTGAAAAGGAACAGTATGGTTTGAGGAAGATGGATAAACTGTGAGCCTCGCTTGTCCTCGCACCTGAGGGAGAAAGGCAGCAAGTCTTAACAAACCAACATCTTTGCGAAAAGATAAACCTGGAGATATTATAAGGGAGAGCTGAGCCAGTTGTCCTATGGACAACTTATTTAAAATATTTCAGATATCAAAATTCTAGCTGTATGATTTGTTTTGAATTTTGTTTTTATTTTCAAGAGGGAAAGTGCATGGGAATTTGTTGGAATTATGCCAAGCAAATTCACCATTTCACTGAGGCGTTTAGATTCTCTTAGCTACTGTATGCGAAGTCCGATTATATTGGTGCGTTTTTACAGTTAGGGTTTTGCAATAACTTCTATATTATAATAGAAACAAATTCCTAAACTCCCTCCCTTTTCCCCCATTTCAGGAATTTAAAATTAAGTAGAACAAAAACCCAGCGCATCTGTTAGAGTCTTCACTCTATTGTCATGGGAATCAGTCTTCATTAAACTTGAAGCAGTCCTGACATTGGCAGTGTTTTGGTTCAGACACCTGTTCACAGAAAAGCATGATGGGAAAATATTTCCTGACTTGAGTGTTCCTTTTTAAATGTGAATTTTTATTTCTTTTTAATTATTTTAAAATATTTAAACCTTTTTCTTGATCTTAAAGATTGTGTAGATTGGGGTTGGGGAGGGATGAAGTGTGAGTGAGTCTAAGGATAATGAAATAATCAGTGACTGAAACCATTTTCCCATCATCCTTTGTTCTGAGCATTCTCTGTACCCTTTAAGATATCCATCTTTCTTTTTAAACCCAGGTCTTTCACTTGAAAGATTTTATTGTATAAAATGTTCCACAGGTCAGTAAATTTAGAGGAAAATGAGTATTTGGTCCAAAAAGGAAAAATAATCAAGATTTTAGGGCTTTTATTTTTTCTTTTGTAATTGTGTAAAAAATGGAGAAAAAAACATAAAAAGCAGAATTTTAATGTGAAGACATTTTTTGCTATAATCATTAGTTTTAGAGGCATTGTTAGTTTAGTGTGTGTGCAGAGTCCATTTCCCACATCTTTCCTCAAGTATGTTCTATTTTTATCATGAATTCCCTTTTAATCAACTGTAGGTTATTTAAAAAATTCCTACAACTTAACGGAAAAAAAAATTTTTTTAATTAGACCCTCTTGTTTACTTAGCTGTATTACAGCTTTATTTTATCACATAAAGAAATTTTTTTTTAGAAACATTTTTACTAAATATTTTATATCTAAAGCCTTGTAATGTTTTAGTTTTTTAATCAGTTGATTCCCTTTTTCAAAATTTACATTCTGAAACAACCCTTATAAATTTCTGAATTTAGATAAATTACTCCATTTTAATCAGATGAAATACTTTGTTATTTATAGAATTATATTTAAGTATAGTTGAAACTTTTGGACCCTTTATATAGAATAATACCTGTTAAGACTTTTAGTAACCATGTTTTCAGTGATAATATAAAGTAAATTTAAAATCCTTTTTCTATTTAACAATTTATAAAAACATCAAAAATTTTTAAGTATGTTACCCTGTGAAATTTATGGAGTTAAGAGTACTTGATGTTATATTTAACAGTTAGCATTTTAACTCTCTAAACAAATCAGATGTTTCTAACAAATCAATAATCAATCCCATATATGTTAAATCCAATTTAGTTATTTTTTTAAAAGACTAGTATATCAGAGAATTGTATTGAGCTTCATCAGTCATTCCTTTCCTGTTGAAGAAAAATTTAGAACCAATTGATATTAGACATTTTATAAAATTAACATTTTATTTATTTTTGACCATCTGGAAACAAAACCGTGTTAGTAACTTGAAAGCCATATTTTTGTTTACCCAATTTAAAAACCTTTAAATCATGTAAATCAAAATCATTTGGATCTATTTTTTAAAATTTTAATTTATGTGCTCATATGTCAATTTTGGTATCAAATGTATGTAGGCATCACAATACACTGGTTTATGTATACATAAAATAAATAGATGAACAAAGGCCTTATAGTTTATTTCTTAAAACTCATTAGACTGAGAGCTAACCCCTGTAAATTGGTGTCTGAATGAAACAGAGCATTAAGAAAACCTCATAGTTGGATAAACTAGGTCTGATCAAAAATTAACCTAGTCATGCCAGATTGAAATTATGAACTCAAAAAAATAGAATTTTAAAAGTCTTTTTGGCCTCCATCCTGATGTGGTCCCTCTCATCAGAGATGAAAAAGAATTAAGAGAATATAGACAAAGGTTATGCCCTATCCCTCCCTGAAAGAGTTTCCTGAAGAGACAGCAAGGGAGCTGTTTCCGTTGGTCTCCTTGGGAGAGCCACCTCAGTTTGGAGTCTTGTTCTAAATCAGTTTTCCTGGTCTCTTGGATATTAGCCTGGCATTTTGGTGGACCAAGTCCAATAGTTGGAAGCTCCTATTGGCAGCTGTTTATATTTTAATGTAAGCTTTAGTGAACATGGTTAAAAACATTTTTAATCATTTTTTCCAAATTTGACTATAAAACTTTTGATCAAGATGTTCAGGCTGCCCAACGACAATTTGGTGGTGCCCTGGGGGCCATCTGACCTCAAAATTTGGTCATTCTTTCTCACGGAATTTACAGAAAGAAAAGACATTGCAGCCAGTTCTGTAGTCACTGGCTCTTGTGGAATTCCTGGAAATTAGATACCATGCAATGGAGGGGAGTACATGACTGCCGTGAGGGAGACAGACCCATGATTACACTTAAGAGCAACAAAAAACAGAAAAGGACAAACACAGAACAGATAAAACACCAAAGACACGGACAAGTGGCCACTCAAGATTCTGGACCAGAGAAACTGAGCAACATCTTGCCAGTCCCAGACTTGGGAAGTAATGCTGACTCCAGCCTTCCTCAGAGTCCCCAGAGGCAGACCTGCCAGAAACAGACTTACTGGTCCCCCAGGGCTACAGAAACAGGTGACTCTCGAAGAATTTAGTTCAGTCCTGTGGTGGGGTTCCACAGGCCGTGCAGCCTAGGGCTGAAGAAAATATCTCAGAGGCCTTCCCCTAGGAGAAAGGTTGTGACCTCTCTCTCTGCAGGAGTTTCCAGGTCAGTGGTGAATGGTGGTTACCCACCAGACAGTGAGAATCTTGCTGGGGCCTCCAAATGTTATGGGGCACAATTTAAGAACAGACCGATCAACATTGAGAAGTCCAAATTTGAGAGTCTTTATTAAGGTGGCCGGCTGACTGTCTCACACAATGCCCCAAAAAATAGCTATTGGGAGAACAGCCCTGACCACAGTATTGTAGGTGTTCTTATACCAATATATCACATTAATCATAAGTGTCTCTTGCTATGATTCAAAATTACACATTAACATCATGAGATCATTGACAGAGGGGGTAGTGGGTCAAAAGGAACCTTACGTAGGTACAAACTAAAGAATGGTTACTAACATTCACACAATCACTGTTCACATGGTACATAGTTTAGGAGCATTAGGGATCAAAAGAGCAATGTTTCCTTACATAGGAATTATCATTTTGTATTGTTAAACATGTCACACTAAGTAATTGATGATGGGCACAGAGATGGGATGTTCCCATGGGAGAAGCTTATTTCCTACATAACATGAAGTCCCAGAGTAAAATGGAGTCCATTTAGTCATTTCCCTTAGAGTCTGGCCTATAACATTCTCATGGAGCCAGATCTGTCAGCCCATCACAGTAGGAGTCAGGGTGAAGGGGAACTATAAAGAATGCATCTTTGAGATCCAGGACTGTGAAGTGTTTGGTAGAAGGCAGAATGTGGGAAAGAAGGGTGTAAGGGTTAGGAACCACTGGGTGGATGGAATAACTGCCTCGTTAATTAAGCAGAGATCCTAGACTAAGCAATAGGCTCCTGAGGGTTTACATACTGGCAACATGGGGGTGTTACAGGGGGAGTCAGTAGGGATAAGGAGTCCATGAGTAAGCAACAGATATGTGATGGGTTTAAGTCCTTCCCTGTGGGTATGGAAATAGGAAACTGGGAATGTGAAGGAAACTTGATTTGAGGCTCCAGATGAATAAGGACTGGCTTGTGCTGGGAGGCTATGACTGGCTTGGAGGTATCCCAGACTTGGGAGTTGACCAGGTCTGGGACAATGGTAGGGTAGGTATTGTTGAGGCCCTAGAGAATGTAAGACACAGAGGTAGAAAAAGGTGAGCACTAGCAGTGTACCTGGGAGGAAGTTGTAGGGTGGCTCCTAGGAGTGGCAGAACATCTCTGCTGAGGAGGGGGACTGGACAGGAGGGAATAACCAGGAAAGAATGTGTAAAAGAATGTCCCTCCAGGGCACAGGTTAACCTAGCTGTTCTGCTTGGGAAGGAGGGTTTCCCATCAATTACCATAACTGAAACCTGGGAAGGAAATAAAGGCCCAGAGTGGGCAGGCAAGACAGAATAGGTAGCCCCCATGTCCACAAGGAAAGTTCTAGACTTACTTGCTACCTGGAGCATTACCCTGGGCTCGGAGTCAAACACATGCGACTGAACCAAGCTTCATTGGATTTGGCTCTCAGGCAATATTACCAGCTCTCTGGGGTAAAGGTCAGGGTGGAGAGACAGAGAAAATCACACCTGGCCCCGGCTGCCCAAGGTCTTTATAGGCAGGAATAGACTAAGGGTCCTGCTGAGTGATAAGAGGAGGTAAGGGTCAGTGGGGTTTATCTGTCTTTGTATGATTGGTCACTCTGGCATGCTGCCTGCTGCCTTGCTCTCCACACTTGGGGTTGTAGGACCCCCAAAAAGGAAGACCCTTACTCGAGTCTCAGGATGGCACGCTCCAGGAAACACGAGAGACCGGCTTGATGCAAAAGCATGAGGCACTTTAATAACGGAGCTCCGGGTCAACACGTATCTCACGCAGGAGATAGAGGAGTTGATCCCAAGGCTCAGAAATCAGAGGTTTATATAGGAAAAGTTAGGGAGTTTGGCGCGGGTACACATAATTGGCTGATTCAAACATAAGCGGGCACATGACTACATTGATTACATCAGCAAGTAGTACGTGCAAATTGACATTCCAGCAATATGGTAGGGCAGTTTATTTTGGTTAGCAGGCAGTCAAGTTAACCTTAAAGAAGAGGGAAGAAGGGGGAAAGTGGGTGACACCAGATGGTCCATGGCCTTGTGGAGATTGTTTATCCTCCATGGCCAGTTAGGTTTTGGTGATCTGGCAGTCTTATTTTATTTTAGGCTTGTTTAGGTATGTCCAGGCCTCAGGCCTGTCCCTCTTTGTTTCTTTTTCTAAGTTCATTTGCTAGACTACAGATTCTGTGCTTTAATTATGGACACTTAAATTTTAACTCCTACATTCCCCTCTTCTTTTTTAACTAATTCTAATCTTAGAATTTTATAAATCAGTATCTTACGGAACTTCTGTTTCTATATACTTTTCTCCCAAGTTATTTTCTTGGCGGAGGGACTGATATTGTTGCCTGAGCATTAATACCTGTACAGCATTTACTCTTTCCCTGATGAAGGTAACTAGGCGATTTCATGGCCTTCATTTCCTCGATTTGACCGGATCCCCTATTTCTACACTAACTACCTGTTCTTAATTCTGGCTTCATTCCCCCTCTAATCTTTGGAACTCCATGCTGCTGGGGAAGGTCGATGACCACTCTGGCTTCTTCGAGCTGGAAGTGGGTGGCATGGGGCAAGCAGCTCGGAGTTCCTTTTTTTAAAAATCGGGTCAATCGAGGGGTCCAAGGTAGAAGTCTGGTTGTGGAAGAGCAGGTTGTGAAATCATCTGGGGGTGGGTGCTTCTATGAGAGAAGAACAAAAAGACATGAGTACTGAAAGGAGATTAGTACAAAGTAAATGTTGCAGCATCTGAAACGTGCCACTGAGTATCATGAAAATGACAGAAGTCAATCTTTCACCAGGAGGTGGAAGAACTGAGAAATTGTTCCCATAACTAGGCCTAGCAAAGGCTGGAGAGGACAAGGCCTTTATTTGGGGACTTTAACATTGTCCAGGTTACTTAAGGCTAGGTAATCATACTAGCAAACATAGATTAAGACTAACTGTAGCTTAAGAAGGTCTTAAACTGACTAAGAACTTCTGACTCTGGCAGTTTCTCTTAATAGTTATCAGGCACATTTGCTGAAGAATCTTTTTTTTTTTTTTTTTTTTTTTTTTTTGTAGCTTCCAGTCTTCATTCTAGTGGGCTAATACAAGTGTACATCTTAAGTTACATTTAACTATTATTTCTTTTAAATGCCCAAGAATGGCTATAATGGCTATATTTTGGGTTTTAACTGTTTTGCTGGGTGTTCAAGATGAAGCTGGTCAAATTGACCTGGTTCCTGTCTTGTTAAAGAGTCAGCTGAGTTCCCACAGGGGTCACTCGTACAGAACTTAAGAGTGGCTTCCTAGTTCCACCAGTGACTTTGATTAGGCAGGGTCTCCTGATGAGGTGGCTTCCTTTGGAAGCATCAAAGGATGTCCCCCTTTTTCCATGACACTCCTTTGCAGCAGATGCACTGGGTGATTTTTCATCCTCTAGTCTCAACAATCTCCTTGATCAGGAGGTTGTGTGACCCAGAGTTGCAACGCTCCTTAGAGAAGTTTCTCTTATTCCCTGGGTTCAGGCTGACGTTGAGGGCAAGACCCAAATATGGACTTTTCTTGACCTCTGTGTTTAATTCCAATTTCTAAGTTTGATCTTAATCATCCAGCAAGCCAGTCTCACCAGTCATAAGTAAGAGTACTGGGCTTTAACTTTAATGTCCATAACTTTACAGTTATCTACCCTTTTATCTAACTGGAGTCTGCATTAGCACTGGAAGTTACCACTATCTGTTCTATAGGTGATGGCTTATTATCACAAGTACCTAGGTTGTATGTTCTTGAAGCAGCTACTTCTGCAAAACAGTAACAAGCAACAGTTTAACAAAATGAAATTAGCAAGAGTAAAAATATATCAGCTTGTATAATAGCTATCTTGAATTTTGACTGGGAACCACATTATATCCCCTATTTGAGATCATAGTAATTTTACAACAAAAACCAATCTTTTGACTATAACTTTAAATAAGCTGTGAAGTCTGACTTATTTTGGAGTCACTCTAACATGCAGTAAGGTGGAAGGCAGAGCCTTATCTCAGGTAAGGCATGGCTCTTTACAGATCTTAAGTGTTCTAATTCTGATGTTGATCTTTGCTTCTTCCTTAAATATCATTAAGTAGTTTACATATACTGTTTCCTGAGTCTATATAAACTTTATAATTAACACAATCTAACATTGTATCCAAAACATGAATCAAAGAAAGGCTGAGAGAGCTTTTAACTTTCCTTTTGTGTGGCAAAATGCTTTCACCTTCTATTATATGAACCTTTAAAGAAAATCAGGCTGTCACTAACTCTTAGATATAAATTTACATTTAAATTTTTATCTCAGTGAAATAAGTAACCAATTTTACATATATCTTATTGATAATAGGTCCCATAATAGAACATTAAATGATAAAAATAAATCCCCAATAAAATGTACCCCTTAAGTTTCAGATTACCATTACAGACAAGTTTATTCTGGAAAATAGCAGCACTTGATAAATTCCCTGCTTTAAAACTTGTATACCTGGAAAATATGAACACATTTAATATACAACTAATTACCATTTCACAATTACCTTGACACTTTTTTCTTACCAAATTTAGTTCTTAAAGAAAAAGGTAGACTCTGTAACATAGTACAATACTCTTAACAGTTGTTCAACCACAATTGTATACACTCCAATCTTTAAGACTAATTGTTCTAAAGAATAAAACTTAATAGACACAAAGTTAAGAGTAAATTAGTGTTTCAAATCCTTGTCATTTTACCATGTCAATTACCATATAGATTAGACTTGGGTTTATATCAGAACATTAGTATTTACCTTAGGAAAAACCTTAAATAGTTTTAACTGATTATCTCACACACTTGTAACCAACTTAGTTACACACAAACTTGCTCAAACTTTCTCTTCACTTACACAGACTTTTTAGCACTTACTTAGACCCTCATGTATTTCATCACAGAATCACTTTCTTACCCCAAAAACGTTTCCTTTTCCTTCTACTAAATATCCATACCCAGAACCTTTATTTTCTCTTCACTTACACAGACTTTCTTAGCACTTACTTAGACCCTCATGTATTGCATCACACAAGCACTTTCTACCCAGAAACATTTCCTTTTTCCTTTTACTAAATATATTTCCATACCCAGAACTTTTATTTTCTCTTTCCTTTCTG
>NC_136478.1:68059235-68100016 GCF_902686455.1 Sciurus vulgaris | reverse complement strand
ATTCTATGAGGAAGAGATGAAAAACAATGATGCAAATCAGCAATGGGAGGAACTACCCTAAAGGAATAGCCAAATAAAAGAGAAACCAAATCATGTCAAAAAACAAAAATGAGTCCAATGACTGGGAATACAAATCATATCACAATAATAACTCTGAATGTTAATGGCCTGAACTCATCAATCAAAGACATAGACTGGCAGATTGGATTAAAAAGAAGAATCCAACAATATGCTGCCTGCAAGAGACCCATCTCATAGAAAGTGATACCCATAGTCTAAAGGTGAAAGGATGGGAAAAAACATACCATGCACACGGACACAGCAAAAAAGCTGGAGTATCCATCCTCATTTCAGATAATGTGGACTTCAAGCCAAAACTAGTCAGAAGGGATAAAGAAGGACATACATACTGCTTAAGGGAACCATAAATCAGCAAGACATAACAATCATAAACATCTATGCCCCGAACATTGGCTCATCCATGTATGTCAAACAGATACTTCTCAATTCCAGAAATCAAATAGACCACAACACAATAATACTAGGTGATTTTAACACACCTCTCACCGCTGGATAGGTCTTCCAAACAAACATTGAATAAAGAAATCATAGATCTCAATAACTCAATCAACAATTTAGACTTAACCGACTTATATAGAATATACCATCCAACAAAGAACGAATACACTTTCTTCTCAGCAGCACATGTATCCTTCTCTAAAATAGACCATATTTTGTGCCACAAACCTACTGTTAGCAAATACAAGAAGATAGAGTTACTACCTTGTATTCTATCCCATCATAATGGATTGAAATTACAAATGAATGACAGAATAAAAACAGAAATATCTCCAATACCTGGAGATTAAATAATACACTATTATATGATGAATGGATAACAGAAGACATCAGGAGGGAAAAAAAATTCTTAGAAGTAAACAAAAACAAGACACATCATATCAAAATCTCTGGGACACTATGAAAGTAGTACTTAGAGGAAGATTTATTTTATGGGGTGCATTCAACAAAAAAAAAAGTAAAAAGCAACAAATAAATGACTTAACACTGCAGCTCAAAGCCCTAGAAAAAGAAGAGCAAACCAAGACCAAAGTTGTAGAAGACAGGAAATAGTTAAAATCAAAGCCGAGATCAACAAAATTGAAACAAAAGAAACAATTGGAAAAATTAACAAATAAAGAGTTGGTACTTTGAAAAAATAAACAAAATTGATAAACCCTTAGCCACACTAACAAAGAGAAAGAGGGAGAAAAAATCAAATTACTAAAATTCTGAATAACAAGGAAATATCACAACAGACACGAGTGAAATACAAAACATAATTAGAAGATATTTTGAAAATCTATACTCCAACAAAACAGAAAACCTGGAAGACATCAACAAGTTTCTAGAGACATATGAATTACCTAAACTGAATGAGGAGAACATACACAACTTAAATGAATCAAATTCAAGCAATGATATAGAAGAGGTCATCAAAAGCCTACCAAAAAAAAAGTCCAGGACCAGATGGGTTCTCAGCCAAGTTCTACAAAAACCTTTAAAGAGGCGCTCATTCCAATACTCCTCAAAGTATTCCATGAAATAGAAGAGGAGGGAACCCGCCCAAACTCATTCTATGAATCCAATATCACCCTGATACCTAAACCAGACAGAGACACATCGAGGAAAGAAAATTTCAGACCAATATCCTTAATGAACATTGATGCAAAAATTCTCAACAAGTGCAGCCACAGATGCCAGCACTGTGTGGAAACGAATTGTGCGGTCAGATTGGATGTGTCAGAACTAGAACGTCCACTGAGCCATTCTCAGAAGGTAGTGCCTGCTTTCAGTGTCAAATGACAGACATGAAAAGGCAGCTGCAGGGAGAGCAGGGTGGAGAGTCACAGGAGATTTGATGGTGAAACAACAGCATTCCTCTCCTAAGAAGACACAAGAGCCTCCCTTGTCTGTCGTTAGTGGATCAGACCTACCAATCATCATGAGTTGCCATCAAGGAACTTCACAATTCGATTCCCAAATTCCGTTTATCCTGGATGAAGAGGACACTGACTCAAAGAAGGAACCTCCAGGAAGAAAGAGAGGCCCAAGGAAACCCTGGTCTTCACATCATCTAGTGACTTGGGGGCTTAAAAGCGTGTAACAACATCTGCTAAACAATTGCTAATATAGATGAGTTTAAATTGCACCCCAGAAAATTTGGTCATGGTTCTGCCAAATTAACCCAAAATGCCACAACTATTTTCTCTATTGTGTTTTCCCTTTATTGTTGTAGTCTCATTTGTAGTGTCCCGTACTTAGCAGAAATTGTTAATTCTTCTGAAACTTGTATCCATCATACTATTCTTGAAAATAGGGCTGCTATTGATTATCTGCTGTTGTTCCTTCATAAGAGATGCCAGGAATTAAAAAAAAAAAAGTTCTCAAAAAATTTTAGCAAATCACATACAAAATTATATTAAAAAGATAGTGCACCATGATCAAGTGGGTTTTATCCCAGGGATGCAAGGTTGCTTCAACATCTGGAAATCAATAAATGTCATTCACCATATCAACAGACTTAAAGTTAAGAATCACATGATTATTTCAATATATGCAGAAAAAGCATTCAATAAAATACAGCATCCCTTCATGCTCAAAACACTAGAAAAAATAGGGATACTGAAACATTCCTTAACATCGTAAAGACCACCTATGCTAAGCCCATGGCCAATATTATTCTAAATGGTGAAAAACTGAAAGCATTCCCCCTAAAAACTGGAACAAGGCAGGGGTGCCCTCTTTCACCACTTCTATTCAACATCATCCTTGAAACTCTATTCAGAACAATTAGACAAATCAAAGAAAGTAAAGGGAGACGAATAGGAAAAGAATAACTCAAACTATCCCTGTTTGGTGATGACATGATTATATATATAGAGGAACCCAGAAATTCCACCAGAAAACTTTTACACTCGTAAGTGAATTCAGTAAAGTAGCAGGATAAAAGATCAATGCACATAAATCCAATGCATTTTTATACATAAGTGATGAATCTTCAGAAAGAGAAGTTAGGAAAACTACCCCATTCACAATAGCATCGAAAAAAATAAAATATTTGTGAATCAATCTCACAAAGGAGGTGAAAGAACTCTACAATGAGAACTACAGAACACTAAAGAAATTAAAGAAAACCTTAGAAGATGGAAAGTTCTCCCATGTTCTTGGATAGGCAGAATTAATATTGTCAAAATGGCCATACTACCAAAAGTGCTATACAGATTCAAGGCAATTCCAATTAAAATTCCAATGATGTACCTTACAGAAATAGAGCAAGCAATTATGAAATTCATCTGGAAGAATAAGAAACCCAGAATAGCTAAAGCAATCCTTAGCAGGAAAAGTGAAGCAGGGGGTATAACAATACCAGATCTTCAACTCTACTACAAAGCAATAGTAACAGAAACGGCATGGTATTGGTACCAAAATAGTCAGGTAGATCAATGGTACAGAATACAGGATATGGACACAAACCCAAATAAATACAATTTTCTCATTCTAGACAAAGGTGCCAAAAATATGCAATGGAGAAAATATAGCATCTTCAACAAATGGTGCTGGGAAAACTGGAAAACCATATGCAACAGAATGAAATTAAACCCCTATCTCTCACCCTGCACAAAACTCAACTCAAAATGGATCAAGGACCTCGGAATCAGACCAGAGACCCTGAATCTTATAGAAGAAAAAGTAGGTCCAATCTTCTACATGTCGGCTTAGGATCAGACTTCTTTAACAGGACTCCCATAGTACAAGAAATAAAAGCAAGAATCAACAACTGGGATAGATTCAAACTAAAAAGCTTTCTCTCAGCAAAAGAAACTATCAGTAATGTGAAGAGAGAGCCTATGGAGTGGGAGAATATCTTTGCCACTCATACTTCAGATAGATTGCTAATTTTCAGAATATATAAAGAACTCAAAAAACTCTACACCAAGAATACAAATAGTGCAATCAACAAATGGGCTAAGGAAATGAACAGATACTTCACAGAAGAAGATGTACAAGCAATCAACAGATATATGACAAAATGTTCAACATCTCTAGTAATAAGAGAAATGCAAATCAAAACTACACTAAGATTCCATCTCACCCCAATTAGAATGGCAATTATCAAGAACACAAGCAACAATAGGTGTTGGCGAGGATGTGGGGAAAAAATTACACTCATACATTGCTGGTGGGGTTGCAAATTAGTGCAGCCACTCTGGTAAGCAGTATGGAGATTCCTCAGAAAGCTTGGAATGGAACCACCATTTGACCCAGCTATCCCACTCCTTGGCCTATACCTAAAGGTCTTAAAATCAGCATACTACAGAGATACAGCCACATTAATGTTCATTGCTGCTCAATTCACCATAGCCAGACTGTGGAACCAACCTAGATGTCCTTCAATTGATAAATGGATAAAGAAACTGTGGTATATATATATATAATGGAATATTACTCTGCCATAAAGAATGATAAAATTATGGCATTTGCAGGAAAATGGAAGAAATTGGAGAATATCATGCTAAGTGAGATAAGCCAATCTCAAAAAACTGAAGGATGAATGATCTTGCTGACAAGCCAAAGATGACATATAATAGGGGGTGGGAGGGGTTAGCATTATCGTTAGGGTTAGTGTTAAGGAGGGTGGTAAGAATGGAGGAAGGAAGGACTGTATAGAGGGGAAAGAGGGGTGGGAGTGGTGGGGGGGAGGAAATCATAACAGAATGAGTCAAACAACATTACCCTATGAAATTTATGATTACACAAATGGTACGCTTTTACTTCATGAGCAAATAGAGTAACAACATGTATCCCATTTGTTTACAATAAAAATAAATAAATAAATAAATAAATATATAAAAAGCATCAAAACCATAAAACACCCATCAATAAATCTCACTGGATTGTGTGATTCCAAAAAAAAAAGAAAGAAAAAAACAAAAAAAGAAACAAAAAAGAACATTTAACAAATATAATGATTCGAGTGATGAACAGATGTAAACAGTTACAAAAGGACACATGAACTGAACAGAAGGGCACAAGATTAGAATAGTTTGAAAAACACTTGTGGTAACTTAGGAATTTCTTCCTTTTTCAAACACACTTAACCTGTTCCTCTCCCACATCTTGGTCTAAACACTGCTCTGTGCAACTCTAGATTCCCAGACAGTCCAAGGTAACCTGAGGGAAAGGAGGAAGAATCCATAGGGAGGGAAATCCCTCTCACAGGATGCAAGTTTGATGTAGGACTCATATCTCTATCTTTTTTGAGGTGGGATTGAGCCCTGTGGTCCAAGGAAGTTGCTCCTGGTTCTCTCTGGGCATAATGTGCCCTGATCCCAGTCCATATCTACAACCTTGTTTCTCCTCCTGGATTAGTCCAGTGACTGCTTTGTTCCTTTAAGTTCCAGTGTGCTGTATTTATCAGATACATTCGTATGAAGTGGACTAAGTCTTTGCTGAGGTTGGTGTTGAGTTAACTTTTATGCAAAGGAATTTCCAGTACTTCCTTTCCTGAGTGGAGTTCAGTGCTGCTTATGCCTCATTCTACTTTTCATGGAGAAATCAGAAGGGCTGATCCATCTGTTACAGGAATGGATTATCTTCCCACTGAATGTGGTGTGTCTCAGAAGGGATTTTATCTTGGAAGATAGGTGTCCAGTGTGGCAATGTTAAATGTGGTGGGACCTTTAGGAGGTGAGGTCTGCTGGGTGTTGACAGGTCACTGGGACTTTGTCCATTAAAATGACCAAGGTAGTTCTCATGAGACACTGGCTAGTTTTCATGAGGGGTTCTTTAAAAAAAAAAAAAAAAACTGTCCCCAGTGTTTTGTCTTCCAGACTCACCATGTGATCTCTGGTACACACATTCCTGCCATGATGCCAGCCACCTCCTTATGATATAGCTCTGGGCCACAGAGGAACTGACCCATTGTGAATGGCATGCTTGTGAGGACTCTAAATTGTAAAATAATGATCTTCTCTCTGTAAAGTACTCAACTTCTAGATTTTGTCATAGAAGAAGTGAACAGGCTAATAGACAAGTCTTTCAGCTATAACCATGTGAAACGCATAGACTTTTTCCTCTGGATTAGGAGTTCCAAGCTCCATACTCCCTCATTGATTCTGATTTTAGATTCCTCAGATAATCTCTTTCTTCACAATGATCTATATTCTTATACTGTTTTTTAGTTGCTGTTTGTTTGTTTTTTGTTTCTTTGTTTTTGGTACCAGGGATTGAACTCAGGGGCACTTAACCCCTGAGTCACATCTGCAGCCATTTTTTCTATTTTATTTAGAGACAGGGTCTCACTGAGTTGCATAGGGCCTCACTAATTGCTGAGACTGACTCTGAACTCTCAAGACACCTGCCTCAGCCTCCCAATCTGCTGGGATTTCTTATTCTGTATTTTTAAACAATAAAGCTTAGGGGCATTGAAATCACCTATGTATTCTTATGACATCCACAGAGACACAGCACAATGGGAGTTTTCACAAGTCCAACAAGCACAATCTGAGAATGAGGCAGTGAGACTTCCCAGAGCACAATATCTGGAACACAGCCATTAGAGTAAGACAAGTTTAGAGTTGCTTTAGCATTGAATCCTGAGGAGGATGTTTCAGAATAGAATTATCCAGAGTGCTGACACTATTCATGGTAGACTGAGCATGATATAGTGCTTAAATCCCTTAGATAGACTGTCCCTCACTTACCTTTTTAAGGCTTTATAACTCATTCTCATCATGGCTCTCCATGTAGGCTGAGGATCTGGGGAGTTCTCAGGCACAGCTTTTCCCATGAACTTCCAAATCCTTGATTTGTAGGGTGTTGTTCTTCCATGACTGGAATCTGAATTCCCTTTGCACTCACGTGTATATTCTGACTTTATGGTTGATGCTATCCAAGGTGGTTTATTAGCATAAACAACCTTGAACAGGCTGTCCATATCAAATACAGCAGATCCTTCCTCCTATGGGATGCTCACATACACAGAAAATCAAGGGAATTGCCTTTGAACAAGGCCCCCCACCCATTTCCTGTGTTCCCTTCTTGTGAATATTTTCATGAGCAAATGACTCAGTGAAATGCTGAGACTCATCAAATGCTGTATCTCAGAAGAATCGTTTAATTAGCTTCAGTTCATATTTGATGAAAAATGGAATGAAGAGGAAGGAGTCTGTGAGCCAGATTAAGGCTAAACTAGTTTTTTCACCTTCACCATTCCCAGGTGGTTCCTCATGCAACCAGATGAAATACCCAAGTATTTTTCTTAGATATGTATCCTGTTTGTATGTCTGTGTTGCCATTTGCAGAGTAATAATGGAAAACAATTATGTAAAAACAAAATCTGACATTTCTGATACAATAAGAGGTTTGCATTTATTATCCATGCCAAAGAGAACCTGGATGAGGAAGAATCCTGGCTCAGAAAGACAAAGAAACTTATGGTTGGAAACAGATATTGGGGCAGAAGTTTTCATCAAGAACCATCAGACCATAAAAAAAGTGAGAGAAATATGAAAGATGCAGGATAAGGGAAAAATTTTCCACAGCAATACATATTTCCATATTTCCACAGCAATACATGCATACCCATGTTTATAGCAACACAATTCACAATAGTCAAACTATGTAACCAGCCTAGGTGTCCATCAATGGATAAGTAAAGAAAATGTGCTATATATACATGATAGAATTTTATTCAACCATAAAAAATGAAATTATGGAATTTGCAGGAAAATAGATTGAACTAGAAACCATCAATTTAAGCAAAATAAGTCAAGCTCAGAAGGTCAAAAGTCATGTGTTTTCTCTAATATGTGGAAATGAGAGAAGAAAAAGAAAAAGAAAGGGGGTAGATCTCCAAAAAAAATCAAAAGCAGACTAGTAGAGGAAAGGGACCAAGGGGTGAGAGGACTGGAGAGGGAGGGGAAGTGCTGGTGAGAGATATTGGTCAAATCACTAGGTATACTGTGTATTGTGCATGTGTGAATATGTAACAATGAGTCCCATCAGCATGTACAACTATAATAAACCAATAAAAATGGGGGAAAAACTTAATTGATAGAGCTTTCATTGTTGGAGCAAACAATTGTCATGGCTACAGTGCACCCTTCCTACATTAGTGTTTCTAGATGTATCTAAAATGCTGTCCTCTTTCTGCTTAAACCTGACAATTCTCTAGTGAGGCTTCCTTTTCAGTCCTGTTACAGCTCCAGAACTTCCCTCAGGGTTCATCAGGGTCTCTTTACAGGTGATTCCATTTCTCCCACACATTACCTTGAGGGTTTCTTAAGTCTTCTTTCAATATTAGTATTACATTTTATCTTAGGGTCACCACACAGCCTTTCTCAGGATGGTTTCTGTTGGTTTATTATTTACTCACCCTTTGAATGGACCATATTTACCCTTTTACAGCTTTTGATTTTCTAGTTGAAAACTGGACCTTTAAATATACTACTATGGCAGCCATAGAAATTATATTCTTCTCTTTCCCAGAATTTACTTGCTTTATTTTCATTTTTTATTGTCTTTGTAATTAATGGGTTCAACCTGAGATGTAAATTCAAGATCTGTTCAGATCTTTTCTTAGATTCTGCCTTCTGGTTCCACTGCATATGGAAAAATATTGTTAAATGCACTACTTCTTACTTTGATGCCTGAAAAAAAAAATATATATATATATGGAGAGAGAGAGAGAGAGAGAGAGAGAGAGAGAGAGAGAGAGAGAGAGAGAGGGAGAGAATGAGGAAACAAGGAAAAGGTCATACAGAGGGAAACTGACATTTTAAATCCCAGGGGAGAAAAGGAAGTATGAGAATGCCTGGGGAGGATGAGACCTTGGCTGTCTGCCTCTGTGTCAGTAGCTCCAAGGCTAACAGGGCAAGCAGCAATGAGAGCACAGGTCCCACACATTGTTCCCATAATCAACCTTGACTCTGCAAGGGGTGGGCAGGCTGTTACAGGAGCCCTGGGAAGAGGGTGGGCATGGGTAGTTGCTGCTGTGCCAAGATCCAAAAAGGTCTGCAACTAATTTCAGTCATTGTCTATGGGGAGACAGAGTCCTGGGGTTTTCTTGATCCACAGAATTCCCAAGATCATCTTCCACTGAAAACTCTAGACATCAGGACTGGCCTTGATTGAGTGGTGCCCGGATATTGATAAGACTAAGTCAGGAGAGCAGGAGACTGGACATGACTCAGCTCAGAAAGGAAATTGTACTAGACTTGGTAAGGCAGTGACAGAAGTGAGATAGAATGTTGGTCCAATCAACATTTTTAGAAGATATTGAAACTCATTGTTTTGGAAAAACTTTGATCATTACCAACACATATAACAAGGTAATTCCAGATGGCTTGCTGATGTAAATTTTAATGATCTTTAAATGCCTTTAAAGAAAAGAAAGACAACCTCATAAGTTTTATATACATGACTATGTTTAACAGAAGAAAAATTAGTTAATTTAATTAAATTATTCATTAAAAATAGGAGCAATTCTCAGTTAAAATTTATACCAACATCTTAAGTATAAGCCTATGACCAACAAAGGCATCACTACATATAAACCAAGCAAAAACCCCTGAAAGTGTCACCAAAACACCCTGCAGAACGTACATCTAGTGCTTACCTTGATACTCCAAGCTGGAAAGAGAATCATGTGTTGTACTCACTTGTTTCTATTGACATCAGCATAGGCCTAGGTGTGAGGATTTCATAAAGAAAATTACTGAGTGTTCAGTTTGGTAAATTAAGAACATGGGCCAGGGTCTCCTCAGCTCTGCTGAGAGCTTCATATCAGAAGGAGCTGGAATGGTGGGAGCATGTACAGAAGACACCACAGGGCAAGAGGGAGCAAGAGAGAGCAGACATGTCTGAACTCAAGCTGAGATGACCCACTCTTGAGAGAATTAATATCATCCACAAGATCAGCATTGACCCTTCCAAGAGTGAACACCCAGGACCTCCTCAAGAGAAGAATGCTTGGGGAGAAAGATGGTGGATTGGATCAAACAGAATCCTTGACCCTCCACAATAAGGAAAGAAAGCAGTTGAAAGAACAGTTGACCAGAGAGGCGAGGCAGCATAAAACATCAAAAAATCAACACTGCACAGCTCAAGACTTGGAGGTACTTGAAAGTTGATCACAGGAACAGAAAATATGGACAGAAATTCCTAACCCTGACCCTGGACCGGAGTCAGAGCAGGGGTACTGAGAGAGGACCTGGGAGAGGAAAGAACATAAGCTCCCTTCCTAACAACATCTGGGAAGAGAAGCAGACCAGGTTGAAACACAACAGGAACAGCAAAGGCAGTGAAGAAGATGGAGCAGTTTAACCCAGCTCTGCACTGAAAGCCAGGCAAGACATGGTGCCATTTGTGGAGCCCAGAGCTGGCCAGCATCCCTAGAAGAAATTGAATCAGCACAGCTTCTCACTCCTTCAGATAGCAGCAAATAAAATCAGAGGGAACACTTCTGCAGTGGAATGTCCCAATAATCCACCTAGAAGGAAATTATGGAGGGATGGCTACCAATTAAACTTACTGAATCAGCCTCCACCTCACCTAGGACAAGGGGAGTGGGGTGGAGCAGATCAGAGAGCTCATCACTCCTGGGGAGTGCCATTCATGTGCCAGCACTCAACAAAACTTTCTCAAGAACTTAGGTAAAGATGAACCTGTTGTTATCCACCCCCATTCTGGAGACAGATAAAATTCCTGTGAGCTACACCAGCCAGGGCTTCTTTGCAATAGAAGGCCAACAGAGATCCTGCATCTGAAGGCACCTGGTTGCAGATGGGGAGGGAACTTTCCCAAGGGCAACAGAGCAGAGTAGAGCAGATGCCTGTGATTCATGGTCCTGGGCAGTGATAAGTCAGACAAAGGTGGACCAACTAACCCTCTATCCTAAGGAGTGGAAGAAACCAGCATCCACAATTCACAACCACATGCAGTAAGTGCTCAGATGCAGGTGGACCACCTGACTCCCTTTCCCAGCCACAGGGAGAGTACACAGGAATCTATATCGGAACAGAACTTACAGAATGGGGAAGATCTTTACCACCTACTCCTCAAATAAGACATTAATATCCAGTATAAAAACTCAAAAACCACCAACAAAATAAATAACATGATTAATAAATCAGCAAAAGGACTACACAGACAATTCTCAAGAGACGACCTTTACGCCATGTACAGAGAAACAACATGTATCCCATTTGTTTACAATAAAAAATAAATAAATAAATAAATAAAAGAAAAAAAGATTCTCAATATGAGTAACAAATAATAACAAATATGTTAAAATCAAATTTCTATCCAAAAAAAAAAAAAGAGACGACCTGACCAAAAAATACACGAAAAAAAATTCAACATCTCTACCAATAAGGGATATACAAATTGAAAACTGCAGTAAGACTTCATCTCACTCCAGTTAGAATGGAAATTTTCAGGAATACAAATAATAAATGCTGGTGAGGATGTTGGGGAAAAGTTACACTTGTACATTGCTATTGAAGCTGCAAATTAGTGCAACCACTCTGGAAAGAAAGATGGAGATTTCTTACAATACCAAGAATGGAACCACCATATTAACTAGCTATCTCATTCCCTGGTATTTATCCCAAAGATCTAAAATCAGCATACTACAGAGACAATGCCACATCAGTGTTTATACCAGCACAATTCACAATAACCAGATTATGAAACTAGCCCAGGTATCTGTCAATAGACAAAGAAAATGTGATTTATATACATAATGGAGTTCTACTCAGTCATAGGGAAGAATGAGATCGTGGCATTTGGTAGTAAATGGATGAGAGTGGGGGATATTAGGGTAAATGAAAGAAGCCTGACTCAGTAAGTCAAGCGTCAATTGCTTTCTCTTATATGCAGAAGCTACAACAAAATACAGAAAAAGCTGTGGGTTGAGGGAACCCCATGAACACAGAAGAGAGATCAGTGGAGAAGAGGAAGAGAATCAGTTTTGGGGGAGGAGCACTGGGAAAAGTGAGGAATGATGGAATTAAATTGACCAAACTATTTCATGCACATGAATTTTATGCACAAGTATACCACAGTGAATTTTGTAATGCCCAAGTCGACAAGTCCCCTAAAGACCACCAGGGAGCCAGAGTTCGATGCAAGCAAAAGGAGCAGTTTATTCAAGCAGCTGCTCGGGCACTCGACACAGACCAGCTTAGCAGTCCATGCCGCGTATCCTGAGCACAAATTTACAAGCTGTTTTATACACTTCAGAAAAAGGGACTTAGTTTCTTTTTTACAATTGAAGGGTTTGTGTCCTTGTTTGCATATTAGGACACGTTCTGGCTGCCAAGTTTTAGTCATCATAGTAACCACTGCTCTGTATGAGGTCAGCTGTGAGGTCAGCTTGACCGCAGCCAGGAGGATCCCCCATTACCCCTAGCAACAGCCCTAATTAGCTGCCAAGGTCATCCTATTTTCTAGCTAGGCTGACTTCAGCTCATCTGCAGCTTTTCATTTTTAACCCCTTTTTAGCATCTACAGCTCTGGTAACTTTTTAGGTTAACTCATTGGGGTCTTACAAATTTAATCTTCATGAATATCTATAAAGTACTGATTTGCAAAATACTGTAAATTAGTGGAAGGAGAGTATAATAGAGGAAAGGGAACAGGGGGAAGTATGAGGGAAGGAAAAGGAGAAGTACTGGGACTGAGCTGAGCAAATTATATTCTTGCTGGTATAATTATGTCCACAAACTCCAATAGTATGTAAACTATAAGGTATGAAAAAGAAACATGAAAATATTTCATTAAAAAAAAGAATGCTTAATTATTTTATATTCCTACAACTGAACTCTACGACCAGCAACATGGATTTGCACCTAAATATAAAACACTTCATAGTGAACCCTCAATTATATAAGTGAATAGAGAGGTGAACATGATCTGGACTGTGAGCTGTCACGTACTCATCACTTTTGAGGATGCTCTGAGAGAGGCAATGGAGAATCTCAGACTGTTGGAGCTGCACACAGTGGAATGTGCTCACTGAGTGTCACGTGCTTCGCTTGCAAATAAAACACTTAAAGCTAAATATCAGTAATTTTAAAAATCAGTGTACAAAAAGATGACTATTCCACTTCATAAAATGTCAAGGTGAACAGTGAATGTATTAAATAAGTTCACATTCTGATCAGTTTTTGAAAAGGTGAAATAACAGAAACCAACATGGAAAATTAAATAGAACAGGTGTCATAATGACATCATTGTTTTCCATTACATCCAACATTATATGAAACATGTACAACAATTTTAATTAGCCAAAGGCAAATAGTGTTTGAAGATACAAACACTGATATTTCCTTCAACAGACATAGCTAACACAGAGGCATAAGAGCAGATACAGAGAAAATACATTCCACATAATTTTATAAAATTAATAAGGTTTGGGAAAAAAATAACTGACAGCAGATTTCATGTTAAATCATTTGACATTGTTGAAATTTATATTTATTTCTGAAATTTACTTTCATTTGTTACATTAAATATTCTAGAATTTCTGCTTCATTTATAATAAACTTAATCAAAGGGATACATGTGCACAAACATACACATGTATATTTATATATCTATAAAGTGTATACAGTTTAAATACATAAAGTTGTATTTGAGAATTAATCATTTAACAAATTTTGACATTTTACTTTCTTTTTTATATAACTCACTTTATGCAAGCTAGGAAACAAGAAGCCGGGATTCAGGTCAAGCCAAGTCTTTGGATCTTTAGCACAAAGTAGTTACAGTATTAAGGGCTACCAATAGGGCTATAAACTGGAAACAATAACCACTTGGCATCATTTCTCATTAGGGTACAGCCAAAAGTCCGGTCCTTAAAGAGAAGATACACAGAGCCTCTTGATCTGCAAAGGATCAAAGGACCCAAAATATATTCAGGCTGCTTCAGTCAGCTTTTCATTGCTGTGACCAAGACACCCAACAAGGACTACCTAGAGGAGGAAAAGATTATTTGGGCTCATGGTACCAGAGCTCTCAGTCCATAGATGACTGACTTCACGGCTCTGGGCCCAAGGTGAGACACAGCATCATGGGGAGATGGCATGGTAGCCGGAATCTACTCACCTCATGGCAGCTAGGAAGCACAGAGACTGGCAAGGTGGGAAAAGGATGCAGGGTAGATGCCCCCCTCCATTGCACACCCCCAGTGCTCTTCCTCCCCCAACCACTCCACACCTTCCCACAGTTACCATCAGGTCAGCCTGTTGAACCTGGGATGGACTGCTCACATTATCCCTCTCACAATGCAATCATTTTACCATTGAATACCCCAACACCAACACAGGATAGGTGGGGCAGAGTCATGCCCAAACCATAAAAAAGGTCAACTTATTGTACACCCACATTGGAGACTGACTGTGAAATATAAACTGTTCATATTTTGAAATTGATGCTGTAGCTTAAAAAATTTACATGTGCTGTCAATCAGAAAGCAGGTATAAAATACTGCAAATGGGCCCTTGTTGATATTTGATTTACCAAGGCCTTCCTCCATGACATGAAGGTAGAAATAAGTGTCAGAGAGAAGATACTTAAGAGTTTTTTAGGTGAATTGTTTAGGACACCCAGCACACACCAGCAGGCCAGCACAAATACATGAGTACACGTGTAAAAATCACCATTCCCATGTGATATAACTCTATATAATAAGCTTCAAATTTTATGGGTTGAAATGAATAAATAAAAACTGTGAAAAATCCTACAGTTCACATGTTCATCATCAGGACAGGGGATTTCCTGTTCTCTATCCAGGAAAAGCATAACCTGGATGCACTGGAGTCTCTGCTCATGAGCAGTAAGGGGCTGACAGCAGGGAAACACCCAGAGACTATTGCAGCCATGTTCAGCAGGAACAAGTTGGAATTATAAATAACAGTCAAACAAACCTGAGAGATGCAGGAAAGTGTGTAAAAGAGACAAAGATGCTCACCGGAGGAGGATGGTTTTGGTGGCTCTGGACTCTGGGGAGGACCTGGGAGAGATGGTCTTCCGAATGTGCTGCATTCTCTGCTTGTGCCTGTGCAGGGTGAGCACCATGGAGCTGCTGGCCCAGAGCATGAGACCAACACACAGAGCATCAGGGAATAACAGCAATGATGCATGCAGTGTGACTGTGGTTGTGTCATGATGAAAACTAGAACAGTATCCAAAATCTTTTAGGGTTGTCATGGTTGTGTTGTTCCATTTTCCAGTCATGTATATAAGAATAATTATATTTATAAGCATGTATAGTATGCAGCTCAGGCATAGGGAGGTGCCAATGTACCTGGGAGCTTTCACTTTAAGCTCTGAACAGCTGGAGTCCCTGGGCCTGATGGTGATGGCCTGGAAGACACTCAGGAGACAGGTGCTGCCAATGGACATGCACCTGCCCACACTGTGAACATAGAAAAGCAGCTTGCATTCAGTATCACCAAGGGAAAATTCCAAACTGAAAGCTTCTATAGTCTGGGGAACTCCTTCACACAGGAGGGTTAGCAAGTTGGCCAGAATCAAGTGCTTAAGAATCAAGTCTGTGGGCCTTACCCTGTGCCCAGTGAAGGAAAGGAGAAGGTAATGGAGGAGGAGAAAGGAATTGCCCAGAACTCCAACCACAGTTTGTGACAGGAAGATGATTCCTACAGCCACCTCACTGGCTGCCATCCTGCCAGTTCCCTCTTGTCCAAGCCCAAGGTCCTCCAGGGTAAGAGGAGGCCCAGGCTGCATGTGTTCTGTCAACCAAAATTTAGTATTCCCACTCTCCAGTGTTCCCACTGTGAACACTGCTTTTTTTTTTCTTTAAAAAGCACGTTTCTATAAGGGTTGTTTGAATTTTTTCAAAATGAGTGACTTCTTAAATCTTTAAGACTTGAGGCAGTGATTGAGATGACTTTGCATAATTACCAGGAGGAATTGGTCATGCAGAAGTTAAACACCTATCTACATTCAGGCCCTGATTGGGGGCCTTGAGACTGACTGAGTGATAAGAGTCAGTACAGTGAATTCCAGGCCTCCTTAACAGTGGTGAGTGGGGTACTTCTAACAATCCTGTTTTGTGTTTAGTTTTGATTTTCTAAATTCCTATTACCTTCCAAACTGATGGTATTTTAAGGTTTCATTGTAACCTGTTTCCATTTGCTTTGAAAGAATTATTCTATATGTCCATTATAAGAGAACAATGAGATGTTTTATTAATGCAGGAGATCTGAGGGGACTATAATCCAGCATGCACCTGCTCCATGGTGAGTCATTTGTAGGGAGATGTACCAGCTCCATGTCAGGTCAGCTATCACAGGACTCAGTTGGTTGCCTTGGGAAAGCAAGTAAAATAGCACCTGTCACAGGAATTGTTTCCCCATGCCATGTCCTTAACATTGTGACATAAAGCATCAACCCTGTAGGGTAGTAGTGGCATGCTTGCAGATTTCAGAGGACACATTCTGAAATGTGTTAATCCATACCTGGATTCAGTAAAGCTGTTAGCAAGGAATCAATGAGGGTGATTTGTATTACAATAGGAGCCATATAAACACACTGGCATATGTACAGCCTGAAGTCTTGCTCATTCAAAATATTGAGATAGCAGATTTTTTGCTATCGTTCAAATATATACATTCAACAGATCTTATTGTTTAGGACAGTTTTATACAAATAGAAATGTTGAGCAGAAGATGAAGAGTTTTACCATACATCCCTACACACTCATATCCTGCACCACAATGAAGTTCCTAAACCAGGTGGTGGTATATTTGACACAATGAAGAGGATGTTTTTAAAAATGTGAAAACAAGATTTATAAAAAATACATTTTGTTGGAAAACCACAATGATTATATTACATTTCCTTATAAGTTCCTTAGCACTTTAAGAGGAAAATAGCCTGAAACAATCATAAACAAGTAATGGTTTCAGGATTTGTGCAATGAGCATCTCCAGGAGCTGCACCATGCCTAGAGTTAGAGAAAATTTTCTCTGAAGCATCACCTTTCAGATCACTTTCTACACAGTACTAGCAAATTCTTACAAGTTCTTCCTACCTGTACAAGCTTTCAGATACTGTAGGTTCAGTTCTAGAAAACCAGAAAATTTAGCATAGAATTCCTGTGTGGAAGTCTAAGCAGCAGACAGATTTTCAGTGTGCCTTGCAAATCAGTATGCTCTAGTTCAGCTGCCACTGTCAGCGAGGATCACTTTATGTTCAACTAGAAGCCATCAGGGATGAGGACAGGATTTGGGACCCCTTGAGTATTCACTGCCTGAGGTCACTCCTCAGGAATTTTTCTGCTTCCTGCATGGCTCTGGCATTCAACAGGTCCAAGACAGAATCCTGTATTCTGACGTGGTCACTCAACAGACTCTTGAAGTGGGTCTTTCCTCACAGATGCTGCTCTCAGACTGGCACGACATTACTCACCAGGCTCTTTCTCTTGGTCAGGATGGTGAGCTCTGTGCAGAGCCCTCTATGACCAGGACAAGTGCTGCAGGGAGACAGCCAGGTCCTGAGATGTGACTGTGACTCTGTGACCTCACCTCTCCTCAGCCCTGCAATTATCACTGTGCCTGGAGCAGCAATGGGCTGCATGCTTGGGGAGCTGAGGTCACTTCTGAAAACCTTTTCCCCAGGTGACACTTTTCAACAATTATGTTTCCCCATAACATGTCTTAAGAGGATCCTGAAGTGTTGGGAGGTGCTCCTGTTAATCCATGGTCCCTGAAGAACCAGATTCTCATGCAGGGGAAGAGTAAATATGTGGTCTGACATGTGAGGGACAGACAGTCCCCCTGTGTTTCTCATATCCCAAACCTAGTTGCTTTCTATTCATAATTTACCCTAGTGGAATCATCATTTTACCTATTAGGGGAGAAATGAAATGAGACAAAACACCTGGGAAGGATTTTAAAACAGACACAAATGAAAGAAATACTTGATGCTAACCATGCACTTGGAATATCATTCAGCTTCTCTGAACAAATGCAAGTCCATCCACCTGCACTCACTTGCATGACTCAATGCCAACTAATATCAGAATTTTTCAGGGACACATACTTATCCAATATTGATCCCATTCATGGCAGGAAGGATTCATTCAAGAAATAGAGAATGCTGTAAGTAAATGATCCCTCACTAATGACAGTAGCAGCATCAGATGATTTGACAGACCAGATCTACCACTTCTGTTACCCCAAGATTTACCCCTACTGTGAACACTATTTCCAGAGCATTAATTGGGGATCACAAAAAAGGGAACCCTTTACAATATTTCCAATTCTTCAAACCCTGAAAAAACACTATTTACAATGAAGAGTCTTAAAATTTTCTCTGAGATTTCCTATTCAGGTCAAAACCTGCTGAACAACAGTGGAGTATTTGAGGCAGTGGCTCTGCATGGGTATGAGGAGAAGGCTTGAGAAAGAGAACACAGGAACAGGACATGGGGACACGTCAATACAGCAGTTCCTGAGAAGCAGAAGAAAAGAAGGTGGAGAGGAATGAAAAAGAGGTGAAATACAGAGGGAGTCAGTGCATGGCTGGGCTTGAGCACCCAGGGAGCAAAGAGTTAATGGATATTAAGGACACAGGGCCCATTTGGTTCTAGAGACATGTGGTGATGTTTCCATGGAATAAGGGGACTCCTGGAGGTGTTGCCTGAGAGAGAGGGATGATGTTCAGCAGTCAGTACTCATAGAAGATTTAAGACCTGAGTGTTAGTAAATGGGGTTGAGGGAAAGACATGAATGTGAGTGGGTTTTGATGTCCTGGATTTAAGTAGAGGCTATAAACAGAGTGACTGAAAAGGAGGCAGAGTCTGGGGAGAGATAGTAGAGAGAGACAAATTAGACACAGGGTGACTAGGGAAGCTGAGAGGGCAGTGCATTGAGAGAACCAAGGAGGCCAAGAGAACCACAAATAGCAAGAGAAGCATCAGGAAAATCAAGTTACAAGACAGACTGTCCTAGAGTTCAAGACTCAGTATGAGGAGACATTGCTCCATCCATGTGGCATAGCTGGAGGACCTGCAAAGACACCAGGGAAACAAAGACTGTGTCTTGACTTACACCACACATAGATTAAAGACAGAGCTGTGAACCCATGAGAAAAATGGAGGAGGATGGGGTTGCCTACAATGGGTTTGGGTTTGAATTGGCAGTTTAGGATGATTGGGCCAGGTTCAGGACTAAGGGGCTTTGTCCTTATTTTCTGCTACAGTAACCAGACTTAAACTCTCTCCAAATCTCAGTGCTCAACATTGACTGTAAGAGCATTTACCCTGTCACCTGCCTATCTGGTCAGCCTACCTTCTGGGCTGTTGAGGGATCAGGGGACTCTACCACCAACTTCCTCCTCTGCCTCAATTCATGCCTTTTACCACTAAATACTCCCAGGTTATTTCTACCCCATCAGTAGATTTTAATACATTGGGGTTTTTAAAACTTCCATCTTGACACAGGTTGGAGGCCCTGGATAGAGGGAGGTCACTTCCTCTTCTTGATCAGCTGATTATATCCTTATTCAAACAACATCTCTAACTGGGCTCTCACACACCTGTCTGCTAGGCATCTGAACAAATTCCCAGAGGACCAGGTCCAGAAAAGGGAGAGTCGCTGAAAGCCAGGTCCCACAGAGTTGTTCAAATCATTCAATGCACAGAGCACCTGGGAGCTGTGGAAATTCCACACTGATTATTCTACTCAAGCCAGCCCCACCTTGCCATTACCAGCTCTCTACGAACAATCCTGTTTGTTCCCCCTGGCACCTCTTCTCCACTGCAGCTGTAAGTAGAGAAGATTCTGCAGTTCTTATATCCAGAGGTCAGTGGGTTGTGTCTTCCCATCTTCCCTGAATCAAATAGAACACAGGCAACTCGTCCCCTGTTCTTTAATCCCTGGTGAACATTAGGCCTCCAGCACCTATTTCTGCCCCTGCCCATCAGTGACGCCAACCCATGGTCACCCTCCCCTTTTGTCCTCAGTTTCTGTGACCATTAACCTCTTCTTACTCCAGATCCAAATGACTTACTCAATTTCTTTGCCCATCCTTCCATATTGTGCCCTGTAAAACCACAGTGCACTTCAGACTCAAATCGCCTCTTACCCCATGTACACCCCACCCACTGCCATCTCTCCCTATTCCACTCTCTGCAACACCTGCACCTTGCACCTCAGGTAACCCCCTGACTTCATCATCCTGCACTCCCTCTCATCTACACTCTATCACACAAGCTCAGTCATGACCTCACACTTCAGATTTCTCATCACACCACCCACACTGATAACACTCATCAGTCTGAGTAAATGCTCTCTATGTAAAATATTTTCCTGGTGTGAAGTGGAGGGATGGAAGGAATATAAAGGAAGGACATGACCACCCATTCTCTGGCACTCAGACTTGCTGGTATGCACAACTTTCTAAACATGCACAATGAGCTGCACTCACACCAACTGCCATGTGAATAACCATGTGAAAGTGAGTGGGCATGTGACACTTGCTCTGTGTTTGCTTGTGAGTGTAGCAGGGCTCCACTTCATGCTTTGAGCAGAGCCCTGCTGCTCTGTCACTGGGGCACATCTTATAACTGACATCTTCCCTCTTCCTCTTCTCCCTCTTCCCCTCCCTCACCATGGGGAAAGCAAGGTGAACCTTCTTCACATCCTAGGATATTCTGTTCCTCTGCTCATGAACAGAAAAATGATGAAATCCAGACTCTAAGACTGGAAAACTCGACGATAAATAAATTGCTGTCTCTAAGGTCACACATGATTCATCACTCCTGAAAGGACACAGCTTGAGTGCAGCCTTTTCTCTCCTCTTAAGCCCATGGCTTCCCTAGCTGTGAGTCTCATACTGTCTGGGTCAGAAGCCTTCTGAGTTTTGAATTTGCCAGCAAAGCAATAGTCCTTCTGTTGCTTTTGGTCAAAATCTTCCTGTATTATCTTGTGAGACACAGAAGATTAAGAAGTGTGACCTCAAGTGCACGGAACAACCAGAACTACCACAGAAAGAGAACAAAACTGCCAAACATGGCTGGTAGGAAACTGTAGTTTGGGGTTTATATAGCACTTGAGTGAATGCTATTGGTTCCAATTTATGGTAATTAGAATTCAAAAATGGACTGTTATTGGTTCAGACTTATGCAAATTAGACTTTGGAAACATACTAACACCATTGGATAGGGCTGAATGCCATGGAGTTTGTCTTTCTTCCAATTTCTCCTGGGGTTCAGGGAGTACAAATTTAATTCAGTGAATGGCTCATATTGCAAGGGTTGGGGGTCTGGAGCTGCAATTTGGCTGGAGCATGTGTCGGCAATAGGCCACAGAGTCCTATGTGTGGCAGGTCAACAACTTTGGCTCACATGGCTGTGGTCTCTGACGGCCTAAGCCTCTGCTTATGCAAGCACTTCAGCCCTTCTGGGCAGCTCTGCCCACCAGTAATCTGCTGCTGCTTTGTGGTCGGGACAAGTGGGCTGGCTGCGTGTCTTGGATGCTGAGTCCTGTCAGTTCATGTTGCTCTGTATGGACACACATGCTCACAGCCTTGCCCAGGCAGAACTGTGACCCTTGGCTCCCAGGATGCTTGATGGCAGGTGGCAGACACTTTTGTGCCTGAGGAAAGGTGGAGCCAACAGTTCAGGGTTTCAAGAATCCAGGATGTAGGAGAGTGGGAGTCAGAAAAAAAGGTGGCACAAAGAGTGTAGTGGCCACACCTATAATCCCAACAACTTGAAATACTGAGGCACGAGGATCAAGAGTTCAACACCAGCCTCAACAATTTAGGGATATACTGTCTTGAAATAAATAATAAAAAGGATTCTGGGGTGTGACTGAGTGGTGGACTTTCTTAGGTCATATCCCCAGGTAACAGAGGGAGGAGTGCCTTTGAAAAGAGAGAGAAATCACTGACCACAGAATGGGAGGTGGAACTGCAGCATGTGGACTTGAAGGTGGCCACTTCACTACCAGGTGTAGACATGGGGAATCTGAAGGATCTATAAACTTCGGGGAAAGTCTCAACTGCAGAGGTGGCTTTTGAAAACTTAAGCAAATAAACAGAAGAGTAGAAGATCACCTTCAGAGAACATGTGTACTCAAAGGTAGAGTAAGCCTGCAGTCATTCTACATTAAGGGTTTGTAAACTAGGGAAAGTCAACTGGAGGAAACCAAGTTGCTTCTCCTTACAGGGGGACTGGGTACACTGGTGACTCAAACAAGCAGCCAACGGGCAAGTCAGATTTGTCCCCACTTGCCCTATCACTGGGACAGATCTTGGGTGAAGACCCTGTTTCTTTATTTTTTTAATTGTAAACAAATGGAATACATGTTGTTTCTCTGTTTGTACATGGTGTAAAGGCATATCATTTGTGTAATCATAAATTTACATACTGTAATATTGTTTGATTCATTCTGTTATGTTTTCCTTCCCCACCCCTCCCACCACTCTTTTCCCTCTATACAATCCTTCCTTCCTCCATTCTTGTCGCCCTCCCTAACCCTAACTCTAACCCTAACAATAACCCTTCCCTCCCCCCATTATGTGTCATCATCCACTTATTAGCGATATCATTCGTCCTTTGGCTTATCTCACATAGCATGATATTCTCCAATTACATCCATTTGCCTGCAAATGCCATAATTTTATCAATTTTATGGCTGAGGAATATTCCATTGTATATATATACCACAGTTTCTTTATCCATTCATCAATTGAAGGACATCTATGTTGGTTCCAAAGTCTGGCTATTGTGAATTAAGCAGCTATGAACATTGATGTGGCTGTAACTCTGTAGTATGCTGATTTTAAGTCCTTTGGGTATAGGCCAAGGAGTGGGATAGCTGGGTCAAATGGTGGTTCCATTCCAAGTTTTCTAAGGAATCTCCACACTGCTTTCCAGAGTGGCTGCACCACTCTGCAGCCCCACCAGCAATGTACGAGTGTACCTTTCTCCCCACATCCTCGCCAACACTTGTTGTTGCTTATATTCTTTTTTTTTAATAATGAAATTTTTTTATTGTAAACAAATGGGATACATGTTGTTTCTCTGTTTGTACATGGTGTAAAGGCATACCATTTGTGTAATCATAAATTTACATAGAGTAATGTTTTTTGATTCATTCTGTTATTTTTCCCTTCCCCCCACCCCTCCCACTCCTCTTTTCCTTCTATACAGTCCTTCCTGCTTGTATTCTTGATAATCACCATTCTAATTGGGGTGAGATGGAATCTTAGAGTGGTTTTGATTTGCATTTCTCTTATTACTAGAGATTTTGAACATTTTTCCATATGTTTGTTGATTGCTTGTAGATCTTCTTTTGTGAAGTGTCTATTCATTTCCTTAGCCCATTCGTCGATTGGATTATTATAATTCTTCGTGTAGAGTTTTTTGAGTTCTTTATAGATTCTGGATATTAGTTCTCTTTCTGAAGTATGATTGACAAAGACTTTCTCCCACTCTGTAGGCTCTTTCTTCACATTGCTGATAGTTTCATTGCTGAGACAAAGCTTTTAAGTTTGAATCTATCCCAGTTATTGATTCTTGCTTTTTTTTCTTGTGCTATGGGAGTCCTGTTGAGAAAGTCTGGTCCTAAGCCGACATGTTGAAGATCTGGGCCTACTTTTTCTTCTATAATCTGCAGGGTCTCTGGTCTGATTCTGAGGTCCTTAATCCATTTTGAGTTTAGTTTCATGCATGGTGAGAGATATGGGTTTAGTTTCATTCTGTTGTATATGGATTTTTAATTCTCCCAGCACCATTTGTTAAAGAGGCTATCTTTTCTCCATTTCATATTTTTGGCCCCTTTGTCTACTATGAGAAAATTGTATTTATTTGGGTTTGTGTCCATGTCCTCTATTCTGTACCATTGATCTACCTGTCTATTTTGGTACCAATACCATGCCGTTTTTGTTACTATTGCTTTGTAGTAGAGTTGAAGATCTGGAATTGCAATACCCCCTGCTTGACTCTTCCTGCTAAGGATTGCTTTAGCTATTCTGGGTTTCTTATTCTTCCAGATGAATTTCATAATTGCTTGCTCTATTTCTGTAAGGTATGTCATTGGGATTTTAATTGGAATTGCATTGAATTTGTATAGCACATTAGGAAGTATGGCCATTATGACAATATTAATTCTTCCTATACAAGAACATGGAAGATCTTTCCTCCATTTTCTAAGGTGTTCTTTAATTTCTTTCTTGTAGTGTTCTGTAGTTCTCATTGTAGAGGTCTTTCACCTCTTTTGTAAGATTGATTCCCAAGTATTTTATTTTTTTCGAAGCTATTGTGAATAGGGTAGTTTTCCTAATTTCGCTTTCTGAAGATTCATCACTTATGTATAAAAATGCGTTGGATTTATGAGCATTGATCTTGTAACCTGCTAATTTACTGAATTCACTTATGAGTTCTAAGAGTTTTCTGGTGGAATTTCCAGGTTCTTCTAAGTATATTATCATGTCATCAGTGAACAGGGATAGTGTGAGTTCTTCTTTTCCAATTCGTGTCCTTTAATTTCTTTAGTTTGTCTAATTGCTCTGGCTAGAGTCTCAAGAATGATGTTGAAAAGAAGTGGTGAAAGAGGGCATCCCTGCCTTGTTCCAGTTTTTAGGGGAAATGCTTTCAGTTTTTCACCATTTAGAATGATATTAGCCATGGGCTTAGCATAGATGGCCTTTCCAATGTTAAGGAATGTTCCTAGTCTCCCTATTTTTTCTAGTGTTTTGAGCATGAAGGGGTGCTGTATTTTATCAAATGCTTTTTCTGCATCTATTGAAATAATCATGTGGTTCTTCACTATGAGTCTATTGATATGGTGAATGACATTTACTGATTTCCTGATGTTCAACCAATCTTGCATCCCTGGAATGAAATGCACTTGATCATGGTGCACTACCATTTTAATATGTTTTTGTATGCGATTCGCTAAAATTTTGTTGATAATTTTTGCGTCGATGTTCATTAAGGATATTGGTCTGAAATTTTCTTTCCTTGATGAGTCTCTGTCTGGTTTAGGTATCAGTGTGATATTGGCTTCATAGAATGAGTTTGGGAGGGTTCCCTCCTCTTCTATTTCATGGAATACTTTGAGAAGTATTGGAATGAGCTCTTCTTTAAAGGTTTTGTAGAAATCGGCTGAGAACCCATGTGGTCCCGGACTTTTCTTTGTTGGTAGGCTTTTGATGACTTCTTCTAATTCTGTACTTGAAATTGGTCTATTTAAATAGTTTATGTCGTCCTCGTTCAGTTTAGGCAATTCATATGTCTTTAGAAACTTGTTGATGTCTTCGAAATTTTCTATTTTTTTGGACTATAGATTTTCAAAAGAGCTTCTAATTATGTTTTGTATTTCAATCCTGTCTGCTGTGATATTTCCTTGTTCATACTGAATTTTAGTTATTTGGGTTTTCTCTCATCTTCTCTTTGTTAGTGTGGCTAAAGGTTTATCATTTTTGTTTATTTTTTCGAAGAACCAACTATTTATTTTGTCAATTTTTTGTGTTGTTTCTTTTGTTTCAATTTCATTGATTTCAGCTCTGAGGTTAAATATTTCCTGTCTTCTACTACTTTTGGTGCTGGTCTGTTCTTCTTTTTCTAGGGCTTTGAGCTGTAGTGTTAGGTCGTTTTTTTGTTGAGTTTTACTTCTTTTATTAAATGCGATTCATGAAATAAATTTCCCTCTAAGTACTGCTTTCATAGTGTCCCAGAGATTTTGATATGATGTTTCTTTGTTCTCATTTACCTCTAAGAATTTTTAAATTTCCTTCCTAATACCTTCTTTTATCCATTCATCATATAATAGCATTTTGATTAATCTCCAGATTTTGGAATAGTTTGTTTTTTACTCTTTCATTTATTTCTAACTTCAATCCATTATGATCTGATAGAATACAAGGTAGTGTATCTTCTTGTATTTGCTGACATTAGCCTTGTGACATAATGTATGGTCTATTTTAGAGAAGGATCCATGTACTGCTGAGAAGAAAGTGTATTCGCTCTTCTTGGATATTATGTTCTATAAATGTCCATTAAGTCTAAATTATTGATTGTGTTATTGAGATCTATGGTTTCTTTGTTCAATTTTTGTTTGGAAGATCTGTCCAATGTTGAGAGAGGTGTGTTAAAATCACCTAGTATTATTGTGTTATGGTCTATTTGGTTTCTGAAATTGAGAAGGATTTGTTTGACATACATGGATAAGCCACTGTTTGCGGCATAGATGTTTATGATTGCTATGTCTTGCTGACATAAGCAGTATGAAATGTCCTTCTTTATCCCTTCTGACTAACTTTGGCTTGAAGTCCACATTATCTGAAATGAGGATGGATACTCCAGCTTTTTTGCTGAGTCCGTATGCATGGTATGTTTTACCCATCCTTTCATCTTTAGTCTATGGGTATGTTTTTCTATGAGGTGAGTTTCTTTTAGTCAACATATTTTTGGATCTTTCTTTTTAATCCAATATGCCAGTCTATGTCTTTTGATTGATGAATTCCGACCATTAACATTCAGGGTTATTATTGAGATATGATTTGGTTCCCTGGTCATTTGGTTCATTTTTTTATTTTATTTATTTATTTATTTGACAAGACTTGGTTCCTCATTTATTTGACAATTCCTTTAGGATAATTCCTCCCTTTGCTGATTTGCTTCTTTGTTTTTCATCTCTTCCTCATGGTATATTTTGCTGAGAATGTTCTGTAATGCTGACTTTCTTTTTGTAAATTCTTTTAGCTTTTGTTTATCATGGAAGAATTTTATTTCATCGTCACATTTGAAGGTAAGATTTGCTGGGTATCAGATTCTTGGTTGGCATCCACTTTCTTTCAGGGCTTGAAAAATGTTGTTCCAGGCCCTTCTAGCTTTTAGGGTCTGGATTGAAAAATCTGCTGATATCCGTATTGGTTTCCCCCTGACTGTAATTTGGTTCTTTTCTCTCACAGCCTTTAAAATTCTGTCTTTATTTTATATGTTATGTATTTTCATTATAATGTGCCTTGATGTGGGTCTGTTGTCATTTTGTGTATTTGGAGTCCTATAAGCCTCTTGAACTTGATTTTCCATTTCATTCTTCAGATTTGGGAAATTTTCTGATATTATTTCATTGAATATATTTTTCATTCCTTTGGTTTGTTTTTCTAATCCTTCCTCAATCCCAATAATTCTTAAATTTGGCCTTTCCATGATATCCCATAGTTCTTGTAGATTCTGTTCATGATTTCTTACCATCTTCTCTATTTGTTCAACTATTTTTTCAAGGTTAAATACTTTGTCTTCAATGTCTGAGGTTCTGTCTTCCAGGTGTTCTATCCTACTAGATATGCTTTCCATGGAGTTCTAAATATGGTTTATTGTTTCCTTCATTTCAAGGATTTCTGTTTGTGTTTTTTTCAATATCTCTAACTCTTTATTGAAATGATCTTTTGCTTCCTGTATTTGTTCTTTTAACTGTCAATTGTTGCGATCATTCAATGCCTGCATTTGCTCTTTCTTCTCATCATTCAATGCGTGCATTTGCTCTTTCATCTCTTTGTTCGCTTCCCTGATCATTTTAATTATGTACATTCTGAACTCCTTTTCTGTCATTTCTTCTGCCATTATTTCATTGGGTTTTATTGATGTAACATCTAGATTTGTTTGGGGCATTTTCTTCCCTTGAGTTCTCATATTGTTCAGGTATCAGTGGACCACTGAGATATTGCAGATTTCCTCTATTGACTTATAATGTCCCTGAAGATTTCTCGTATATCCCCTCTTAGCCTTCAGTAGGCTGAAGTCTTGGAGGAAGTTGATAATGCAGTGCTCCACAAGGAAGCTGCCTGTCTAGGAGTGGTGGCTTCAGGTGGGGTATATTCCCGGCTAGTGGGCAGAGGTGCCTCCACTTGTTGACCAATGGTCATCCAAAGGGTAACTACGCTGTGGGCTGAGGCAAGGCCTGTTTGGAACTGTTTCTCTGTTTTTACTGTCCTTGTGGGGAAACCTCACCCATAAGGAAAGACTCACCCTGTGGGGAAGTCTCACTGGTCAGTTCCCTTCCTAGAGGTTCCCCTCAATTTACAGCTACCACCTGAGCTGGCCTGCCTTCCTCTGCAAAGTTCCCAGGGGCCCGGCCCTACCTCCTCGGCCTGGGAGCCTCACCCTCTGCAGATGAATCTCCTTAGCCTGCCCCTCCTCAGAGAATGTGCCCACAGTCCTGGAACCTTAGCTCCTCCCCTAAGCATGTCTCTGTGCGGCTCTTCCACCAAGAAGCCTCCTAGATCTGGGTCCCTGCTCTGCACCTAATTGCCTGGCTATGCAGCCCCTCCTCTGTGCAGCCACCTGGGCCCCCATAAAATCGCTCTGAGTCCCTGAGACCCGTCGCACGCCTCTTCAACCAGACAGCCACCCGGTGTTCCGGTGGTCACTAGGAGTCCAAGCAACTTGCTGCATGCCTCCTCCTCCCACCAACCGCCCGTAGCCCTGGGCAATCACTCGGAGTTGAAGTGACCCGCCCTGTTCCTCCTCCTCCTCCAGGTAACCCCCCTGGGTGTTCAGGAGTGGTCACTCTGAGTGGCTCTGAATCCACGTGACCTGCTGCATGCCTCCTCCAGCAGCCGCCTGGAACTCTGGTGTGGCCACACGAGACCAAGCGACACACCACGCTTCTCCTCCCGGCAGACCCTCGGTTTTGAGGACCAGTCGCTTTGACTCCAAACAACTCACCAATCGCTTCCTTCTCTAAGCAGCCACCTGGAGCTCTAATGCTGTCACTATGAGTCGAAATGACCCAGCGCGCTCCTCCTCCTCCTCCTTCTCCAGGCATGCCCCGGTGTTCAGAAGCATTCGCTCTGAGTCCAAACAGATCGCCACGCAGCTCCTCCTCTGGCTACTGCCTGTAGCACTAGTATAGTCACTCCGAATCCAAGCGGCCACGCTCCTCCTCCTCCTCCTCAGGGCAGGCCCCGGTGTTCAGAAGCGGTCGCTATGTGTCCAAACACTTCGCCGCGCCGCTCCTCCTCTGGCAATCGCCAGTAGCTCTGGTATAGTCACTCCGAATCGAAGCGGCCACGCTCCTCCTCCCCCTCCTCCGGGCAGGCCCTGGTGTTCAGCAGTGGTTGCTCTTTGTCCACACAGCTCTCCTCGCTGCTCCTCCCCTGGGCAGCTGCCAGAGCCCCAGTGGTTGATCCGAGTCCCAGTGCTGTGCTGAGCGGCATCCTCTATGACAATCCCAGTTGTCTGAGTTCACTGCTCCAGCGGGGGGAGGGGTGTCTCGCCGGGCAGCTCTACTTCATAACATTCCCTGCGTTCCGGGACTACTGTCCCATCCGGGACTCCTCCCCAACCGGAGAGACTCACCCGGCTGCTTTGAGTTGGTCCCAAGTCTCTCAATATCTCCTCTTTTGAATCCTGAGTCCTGGAGCAACATGAAATGCAGCCACCCTCTAGTCCGCCATCTTGAAAAACTAGTATCCTGCCTTTCTTGACCATGTGCATCCTTGGAGGCAGGGTCCTAACCATGTGCATCCGAGGACCCTGTTTCTAAAACTTGCCTTCTTCCTCCTAGCATCACCTTCAAACCAGCTTTCTCCAAGCACTGTGTCACATTCACTGGAAACTATCTCTGGCCAACAGTGTGCCTAGCTGTGATACCATCATCTGTTCTCACAGAAAGAGGGCCCTCAGGGAACATCACATGGGGCAGTGGAGCAGGCTGTAGCAACAGGACTTGCTGCCCTCTCTTCATGCTGCTCATGGTCAGGCAGAGGCCTCCTGCCTCAGCTTCCCTGAGCCCTCAACCCACCACTAGCCCAGCACTATCCCAGTATTCTGCACTCATGTTGCTGGGCTTCACTCAAGGGCCTGAATGGACCACCACTTTCTGAATCATGGTCATGGAAGCTGTACATCAACTTGACCTGACACAGGGCAGGAGGATTCTTAACATGAGAAGAAATAGGAAGCAAGAAAAATGAACAGGAAACCAACGATCTACAACTCCACCATCAATTAGAGCCATTCTGTCTGCCGCAGTCGGCAGGGCAATAAAAATTACAATGCTGTGAAGATGTTCCTATATATCCACAGCCAGCAGGACATCAGAGAACGTCCAGTGTGACCTCTTGTGCTGTCTCAGTCCAATTTACTTGGTACTCATATAATCTCTTTTTCTTTTATTTTCTGGTCCTGGGCAGGGAACCCAGAGGTGCTCTACCACTTAGATCCACCCCCAGCCATTTTTATTTCTATTTTTTTTTTATTTTGAGACACTCTCACTAAGTTGCCAAGGTCAGTTGTCAGCTGGGAATCCTTCTGCCACCTCCTGAGTATCTGGGATTACAGACGGTGCCACCACACCTGACTTCATCTCAGATCTAACTGCCCTGGGCTCTTCTTTGCCCCATGGCTTTTCTTCCTCCTTGGACATAATTCATTAGTAGGAAATACTTTTTTCTAGGCCTGGCTTCTCCCTGAACAACTTGGGCACAATCATAGACAGCAGAGATTTGGAGACTGTACTAGATGACAGCAGGGAACATCAGTGTGGAGTCTGCACTGGGAATAAAAGGAGCTTACCTTATGAGAAGTAACAGATTTCAAAGAGTGAGAACATATTGGGAACTAGAAAACAGAGAGTCTTGAGAACCTCCAAGTGAGAAGAGGCTCAGGGCCAATGCATGCTGGGTGACAGGCCTCCATGAGCAGCACACTCAATGGGGCAGGAAGGCACAGTTGTCAGAAGGGAGGGAGGGCCCAGAATTTTCTTTTTGGAGAAGGGCCTGGGGAAGGATGTGATAGTCCTTGCACAGCTGCAAACGACCAGTGCTCTCCTGCTCTGTCCACCTCCTTAAGCCCCAGGGCCTCTGCACCACCCTAACCCTGACACCTCTGTATGCCACACTACCAACCACCCTCACCCTGTCACACTCAGTCCCACCTACACTCTCCAACTTTTCCATGACAAGAGGTAACAAACATCAAAATACTGCTTAAATGCTGTGCATGCAAAATATTGTCCTGGTGTCATATCATGAGGGGAAGCAAGATAAAGGGTACCCAGGACAATCCATAATATGGCATTCACAGACATAGAGATGTGCACAACTTCATACATGGTAAAACTACTGTGAAATGCACACACAACAGGGGACTATGAGTGAATGAGTGAAAGTTAGTGGGGCTATGAGTGTTGTGTTGGTGTCTGCATTTCGAGTGTGAATTAAGGTATGAGGTAAATCAGATCATGGGAAGGCATTTGTGTGTAAGCATTTGACTGTCAGCACGTGAGAGTGCAAACATGAGGGCACATATTTATTTGCGTGTGTGTATGTATGTGTTTGAGAAGCATGTGATGGGCCATATGGCTCTGCACCTCGACTTGCACATAGAGTATGTACTGAATACTTAGGGAACCTCAAAGTGTTGTTGGTAGGTTGAGGGGGAATGAGTAATCAACTTACACCAGGATGTGCCAATGATTGTAGTAAATCCATAGGATGGAGTCACTGTTTCTTTAAACCTGTCTCTGTGGCTCTTCTGAGTGCTGGACATACTCACATGATCTCACTGCTGCCTGTGTCCCATCAGTGCTGTGTGAAATGCAGAATTCCAGGCAAACATGCTCAGTTTTCTGTAAGAGAGTCTTCAGGAGAAACCAGGAGAGGGGCTGAAATGGAAAATCAGCTTTATCTATGTGAGTTCAGGACCTTAACTTTAGCCCTTTAAATATGATGCCCGAAGGGAGTGGCTACACTTGCTGAAGCTTGGCCTCCAGACTCTCTAATGATGTAAACTCTACTGGGTTTGGAGTCATGTGGTAAATGCTTAGGCTCAGGAGGAGCTGAGGTTAAACTCAGCCATGTGGACAGTGTGTCATGGACTTCAGCAGAAGCTCTGTGCTCCCAGGCGTAGTTGAGTTCCTATGGTTGACAGTATCCATGAATGTTGTCTCGCATGGGGGCAAGCAGTGCATCTATGACCCCACAGGGAGGGTGAGGGGAAGCTCCACACTGGCAGCCTCTCTTGGACTCGGACTATCAGCTTCTTCCCTGGCTGAATGTAAATCTATCTCCTCCTCGTGGTCAACCATAACCAGGGATCTAACTGGTTTCTGTGAGTTTCATGAGTTCCTCTAGGGAGCTATTGAATCTCAGGGTGAGTTTGTTAATATCCAGACTTGCAAATGGTTCAGCAGTGATGCTGAACCTGTGTGACCAGTGTCCCTCAAACCTCTCAGGTGACAGTGGATTCAGGATGGAGATACATTCTGCAGGAAAAATAGAATGAGTTTAGATCATTACCTTTTATAGTTTTTCAGTAATTACTTGAGAAATGAATGGTCTTTATGTCTCAGTAGACATAAGTATAGGTAATTCTGTTGGGCTGAGAAGGCAGCATTTGCTAACGTGTTGCTTCATGAAAATGCTGGCATTTATCACCATTACATTACATTCACATGTAATGTTGGTGGTTTTACTTCTAAGGGGCTGTTAGAAAAAACTCTCTTCTAGTTATAGTGTTCTCTTTAAACTTGTACCACAGCTGCACAATACACAAAGTGTCATTTTCTTAGAATGTCCCCATGTCATCATTTCCAAATTAATTTATTAATCAATCCCTCTATTTAAATAAATCCAATGAAATTTAATATAAGTTTTGACACTATGTTCTTCATTTTAATCTCACCTTATTACGAATTTTACTCAGATACTTTCTGTGATTGTATCTTTCTAATTGATGAATGATATAATAATATACCATTCAAGGTTGTGAAAATTAACAAAGAACAATATTTTCCTTGATTTTCTCCTTTTTATGAATGAATTAATTAAATTGTCAAAACAATTTCAGTAGGTCAGCAAGTGGGGTATTCACAACTAGACCATTCTTTTTTTTTTCTTTTTTTTTTATGGTAAACTAATGAGATACATGTTGTTTCTGTTTGTACATGGAGTAAAGGTGTACCATTTGTGTAATCATAAATTTACATGGGTAATGCTGTTTGAATCATTCTGTTATTTTTGCCCTTCAATTTCCCTCTATACAGTCCTTCCTTCCTCCATTTTACCACACTCCTTAAGCCTAACCCTAAACTTAAACCTAACCCTAACGCTAACACCTCCAACCCCCCGTTATATGTCATCATCTACTTATCAGCAAAATCATTCGTCCTTTGGTTTTTTTTTGAGATTGGCTTATCTCATTTAGCATGAGATTCTCCAATTTAATCCATTTGCCTGCAAATGCCATAATTTTATCATTATTTATGGTGGAATAATATTCCATTGTATATATATGCCACAGTTTCTTTATCATCAGTGCTCCTCAGTGAGAAGTTTATCCATACATGATGGGATTCTTCAGGGGTTGCTGTGAGGTCTTGGGGCCTTTCATCTCTTACTAACTGATCCGATATATAAGGAATATGGAAGGAGACAGACTTCATTGTCCTATGTACATGCATGCTCACACGAATGGTATGAATCTACATTGTGTAGAGTCATAGAAACAAAGAGTTGTACACCATTTGTGTACAATGAATCAAAATGCAGTCTGTAAAAATAAAAATTAAAAAGGGAATATTCCTTTCCTTGTCCACCTCTTCATGGGATTTGTTTCTACTGTGAAATTCCTTTTCAATACACAAGCACTTACTACAGTGACTTTTCTTACAGACTCCAAGTCCCAGACAGAAAGACAAAACACAGGGAGCCTATTTTACATAAGCCACCCTCACATCTGACACTAACTGGAAGATCAAGGATTCCTGAGATTACTCTCAAGTGCAGTCATTTCCCAGCAGGGCTCAGGGAAATAGTTGGAGGTTATTGTGCTCACACTTGTGACGTAGTACTGGGGAAGGTCACATTGAAATCAGCTGAGGAAGGAGCAGCTGGGCAGCATCTGGATCAGGTGCCCAAGGTGCTGCTTCTCATTGTCTTCCCTAGAGAGTCACAGGTTCCCTGCTTTGCTGACATCAATACGAGATAATATGTTGTCATAATTTCCAAACAGGAAAGGTCATGTCGGCCTGATGCCTAGGGATTTGGGGGCCTGAACCGATAATTTGCCTCAAGGGCCTTTAGGTTCAGCCTCTCCAGACAGTTCAGTCTGTGAAGGTCTGGAGAGTAAAGCAGACATTTTATCCACATTCTTAGGATGTTTGGAATTGAAATGATGCGTCACAAACTCACCATCATCAATCAGAATGTCAGAATTTTGAAGCCTTCAGGAAAACAAATATGCTTTTATCACATGGATTATATCAAGGTCCTGGAGACCCCCTGAAATGGGGGTGACTAGGAAGCCTCTGGGCACTGACTCCCACAGGGGCCTTGGAGGTAACACTATCATTACCCAGGGGTATGAATTTCCTTGCCCCAATTGCCCAGTAACTCTTTTCCCATCACCCATATAATATCCTCCAAGAATGCCACGTGAAATGTGTTATCTGTGAATGAATTCTCTGGGGAATATTTGAGAGCACTAGAATTTTTCTCTTGGTTTATAAGAAAGACTACTTTAAGGGAAAATTTGAAGTGAACACAGAAGAGATTCAGATATAGGAAACCCCTAAGATATTGGCATAAATTCCTGGGAAAATTGCAGCATTTCCAGGTTATCAAAGTGATGTGGTAAAAGGAATATCATCAAGGAGTGAATTTAGATCCAGAATGTAGTTGGGATCAAGGTGGAATAAAGAGATTTTCTTCAAAGCATACCTTTTATGTAATTAGAGAATGGCAATGAATAAAGGGAGGCCCAAAGAAAAGCAGGTAGATGGAGCTGGCCCTGAAGATTGGGACCTGCTGCACTGGACAGCGGAGGCTGGCATTCACTAGTCCTTCCGCCTGCAGAGAATGCAGTCCACGATCCCCGAAGCATTCCTGAACCCATGCATGCTTCCAAACCCTGTGCACTGCATATCATATGTACATGTACACCTACATATGATGAATTCAGGCTATAAACCAGGAACAGTGAGATAGGAGTGATGGAATTTAGAGCAAGTCCAATTATATTATCAGGTACTAATAAAAGTGAGGTGAAAATGCTCAGATATCTGGGATTCTCCATTTTGTCTGAGTTTAATCACAGGTACCTGAAGGTCCAATGGGCACTGCAAAATTTTTATGCTGTCTTGACCTAGTGTGGAGGCCTCAGCTAAAAGCAATGTGGCTCCCCATCTAGAGCAGCCCAGTAAGTCCACACCATCAGGCACATTGATACTTGGGCCATTTCATCGTAGTCCATCCCCATCTCCTCAGCTGCAAGCCTGCTCTGAATACCACCACTGTGCAGCTGCAGCACAGTGAAAATCAGCACCCAGCAGAGGCTGGCGGGATCAGAAATGGCCCTGCTACACCTTGAGAACCACAGCCAAGGAGAATTTTTATCTTCACCTTGTCTGGTAACTTGTGAATGAAATCACTTCTCAAATTTACCTGCTGCAGAGTTGATCTGTGACCACTCCAGCTCATGGGGAATTTGTCAACAACTACCAGCAGCAATCGCTCAGCAGTGGAGCCCTGCAGGGATGGACAGTGTACAACTGTGATAGATGAGAGTGCACAGGGGGCACAGGGACATAGGATGACAGACTTAAGATCATGGAGCTGAGAGCCTGGAGTGTGGGTACACAAAGTGCAGGCAAGAGCAGACAGCGGAGGGTTAAAGAGAATTTCCAAAGTTCTGCTTAGGGGGTGAAGTCAATCAGGTTCAAGGTGCAAAAGGGACATAGTAAGCAGGTTAGGAAAGGATACTAACATCTTCAGCTCTGGTAAGAGGAGGACTGCAAGGTGTCCCAGTAACCCAGGGTGTACTGGCAATGCATGGTTAAAGGGTAAAGGGTCACAGGTCACAGGTCAGCAAAAGGCATGTGCTGGAAGCAAGCTGTGGGAAAGCAGGCTGCAGATGGAGGAGGCAGAACTGGAACAGGACTGGATCAAGGCAAAACCAGAGTGTAACAAGGGAAGTGGAGACTGGGAAGAAGATATACACCCGAGGAGAAAGGAAGTGCACAGGAAAGGGAAGGGAGACAGGAGTGGGGGCCAGAAGTCATGAGTGAAATGTAGCACCCAGCAGAGATGAGCAGGAACTAGATGGTGGTGGGCAGTGGTGGAGGGGCAGGCACACAGGCCATGGAGAAGCTGAGGTGATGGAAGGTTGAACACTGTGGGTCTGAGCGTGTTGGGCAGAGGACACAGGGAATGGGCTGAAGTGTGTGTTTTGAAGTAGACACGGGGAGAAGGGAAGGAAAACACAGGAGGCAGAGGTACTGGGAGCAGGTGGAGGTGAGGTGGTGCTTCATTAAGGTGCACAACACTTGAAGTGATGTACACTGTGCACAGATCACCACAGTCCTCCTAGGAGCTGCCCACTGTCCCAGCCTGCTGCCCCGGGCAGAGCTTCTTGGTTGGATGGTATATTCTATAAATGTCCGTTAAGTCTAAATTATTGATTGTGTTATTGAGATCTATGGTTTCTTTGTTTAATTTTTGTCTGGAAGATCTGTCCAGTGGTGAGAGAGGTGTGTTAAAATCACCTAGTATTATTGTGTTATGGTCTATTTGGTTTCTGAAATTGAGAAGGATTTGTTTGACATACATGGGTGAGCCACTTTTTGGGGCATAGATGTTTATGATTGTTATATCTTGCTGATTTATGCTTCCCTTAAGCAGTATGAAATGACCTTCTTTATCCTTCTGACTAACTTTGGCTTGAAGTCCACATTATCTGAAATGAGGATGGATACTCCAGCTTTTTTGCTGAGTCCATGTGCATGGTATGTTTTTCCCCATCCTTTCACCTTTAGTCTATTGATATCTTTTTCTATGAGGTGAGTCTCTTGCAGGCAACATATTGTTGGATCTTTCTTTTTAATCCAATCTGCCAGTCTATGTCTTTTGATTGATGAATTCAGGCCATTAACATTCAGGTTTATTATTGTGATATGATTTGTATTCCCAGTCATTGGACTAATTTTTTTTTTTTTTACATGATTTGGTTTCTTCTTTATTTGGCTATTCTTTTAGGGTAGTTCCTCCCGTTGCTGATTTGCATCGTTGTTTTTCATCTCTTCCTCATGGTATATTTTGCTGAGAATGTTCTGTAATGCTGGCTTTCTTCTTGTAAATTCTTTTAGCTTTTGTTTATCTTGGAAGGATCTTATTTCATCGTCAAATCTGAAAGTGAGTTTTGCTGGGTATAATATTCTTATTTGGCCTCCATTTTCTTTCAGGGCTTGGTAAATGTTGTTCCAGGGTCTTCTAGCTTTTAAGGACTGGATTGAAAAATCTGCTGATATTCTTATTGGTTTCCCCCTGAATGTAATCTGATTCTTTTCTCTCCCGGCCTTTAAAATTCTGTCTTTATTTTGTATGTTAGGTATTTTCATTATAATGTGCCTTGGTGTGGGTCTGTTGTAATTTTGTTTATTTGGAGTCCTATAAGCCTCTTGAACGTGATTTTCCATTTCATTCTTCTGATTTGGGAAATTTTCTGATATTATTTCATTGTATAATTTGTTCATTCCTTTGGCTTGTTTCTCTAGGCCTTCCTCAATCCCAATAATTCTTAAATTTGGCCGTTTCATGATATCCCATAGTTCTTGGAGATTCTGTTCATGGTTTCTTACCATCTTCTCTGTTTGTTCAACTTTGTTTTCAAGGTTAAATATTTTGTCTTCAATGTCTGAGGTTCTGTCTTCCAGGTGTTCTATCCTACTGGATATGCTTTCTATGGAGTTCTTAATTTGGTTTATTGTTTCCTTCATGTCAAGGATTTCTGTTTGGTTTTTTTTCAATATCTCTAACTCTTTATTGAAATGATGTTTTGCTTCCTGTATTTGCTCTTTTAATTGTTGATTGGTGCGATCATTCAATGCGTGCATTTGCTCTTTCATCTCATCATTCAGTGTGTGCATTTGCTCTTTCATCTCATCGTTTGCTTCTCTGATCATTTTAATTATGTACATTCTGAACTCCTTTTCTGTCATTTCCTCTGCCATGCAGTCATTGGGTTTTATTGATGTAACATCTAGATTTGTTTGCAGCATTTTCTTTCCTTGTTTTCTCATATTGTTCAGGTATCAGTGGACCACTGAGATATTTCAGATTTCCTCTATTGACTTACAATGTCCCTGAAGATTTCTATATATATCCCCCCTTAGCCTTCAGTAGGCTGAAGTCTTGGAGGAAGTTGATAATGTGGTGCTCCACAAGGAAGCTGCCTCTCTAGGAGTGGTGGCCTTCAGGTGGGGTATATTCCTTGCTAGTGGGCAGAGATGCCTCCACTTGTTGACCAATGGTCATCCAAAGGGGAACTAGGCTCTGGGCTTAGGCAAGGCCTGTTTGGTCCTGAGTCTCTGGTTTTACCGTCCTTGTGGGGAAACCTCACTCGGCAGGGAAGACTCACCCGGTGGGGAAGTCTCGCTGGTCAGTTCCCTCCTAGAGGTTCGCCTCAATTTACAGCTACCGCCTGGGCTGGGCTGCCTTCCTCTGCAAAGTTCCTAGGGGCCCGGCTCTACCTCCTGGGCCTGGGAGCCTCACCCTTCGCAGATTAATCTCCTTAGGCTGCCCCTCCTCAGAGAATCTGCCCGCAGTCCTGGAACCTTCACTCCGTCCCTAAGCCTGTCTCTGTGTGGCTCTTCCACCTTGAAGCCTCCTAGATCCTGGGACCCTGCTCTGCACCTAATCGCCTGGCTATGCGGCCCCTCCTCTGAGCAGCCACCTGGGGCCCCGTACAATCGCTCTGACTCCCATAGACCCGCCACACACCTCTTCCTCCAGACAGCCACCCAGTATTCTGGTGCAGTCACTAGGAGTCCAAGCAGCTCACTGCATGCCTCCTCCTCCCACCAACCACCCGTAGCCCGGGGCAATCAATCACTCCAAGTCGAAATGACCCTCCCTGTTCCTCCTCCTCCTCCAGGTAACCCTCCGGGTGTTCAGGAGCGCTCACTCTGAGTGGCTCTGAATCCACGTGACCCGCTGCACACATCATCTGGGCAACTGCCCGGAGCTCTGGTGCGGCCACTGGAGACCAAGTGACCCACCGCGCTTCTCCTCCAGGCAGCACCCCTGTGTTCAGGAGCGGTCGCTATAAGTCCAAACAACTCACCACTCGCCTTCTCCTCTGAGCAGCCGCCTGGAGCTCTAATGCAGTCACTGCACGTCCAAACGACCTGCCGCACTCCTCCTCCTCTTCCTCCTACTCCTCTGGGCAGGCCCGGGTGTTCAGATGTGGTCTGAGTCCAAACAGCTCACCACGCAGCCCCTCCTCAGGCAACCGCCTGTAGCTCTGGTGCAGTCACTCCGAATCCAAGCGGCCAGGCTCCTCCTCCTCCTCCTTAGGGCAGGCCCCAGTGTTCTGAGTCCACACAGCTCTCCTCGCCACTCCTCCCCTGGGCAGCCGCCCGAGCCCCAGTGGTTGCTCTGAGTCCCAGCGCTGTGCTGAGCGGCCTCCTTTACCGTGCTCCCATTTGTCCTGTTCTACACTTTAAAGGATAAAACGCTATTAACAGATTGTGGTAAGTTAGGTGTATGTGGCTATGTGGATGTGTGTTTGTGTGTAGACAAATATTTTAGATCCACAAATATTTGGATCCCATCCCCAGAGCCAAAAATACTGGGGATGACAACTTTCCACTTACTTAGCAACTGATAGAACTACTAGACAGAAAATCAGCAGAGACATAGAATATCTGAACAGCACCCCATCAGCAAGATCTAACTCACATTTAAGCAACACTAGAGTCAACAGCAGCAAAGTCTATATTCTTTTCAAATGTCTATGAAACATTCACAGAGACAGACCATTCATATCCTGAGACATAACATAAATCTCCAGACATTGAGATACAAAGTAAGTTCCTGGAAGATAATGGAACCAAGATGGGAATCAGTAATAGAAAGTCAAAAAGAAAGCTCTTTAAGCATTTGAATATAAAACAATAGAATTCTAAATTATCTGTGGGTTACAGGGGAAGTCTCAAAATTCATGGGACTAAATGAAAACAAAATTCAGCATATCAGTGTCTTTATAATGAATCTGAGCAGGGCCAAGAGAAGAAGACATGGCAAGACCAGAAATCAAGTCAGCGGAGATGGTACCTGGGGATCTGCTAAACTCTTCTCCATAAAAGCCATGAGAAGGGAGTGATCTTTTCAGAATCATCCTCTTTCAGAACTCTGGAATTTAACCAAAAAAATTTGATATTCTGGAATCATTTATTCTATAAAAGGACTACAGTTGAATTTTAAAAAAAGTTATAAAATAGCACCAGTTTAAAAGATAATAGGAATGTAGAAAAGCAGATAATGTGAGCTGGATTGATAGATGAATGCTGCTCACTAGCTTTAGGGAGGGCTGGTGATTCACATACCCTCCCTGTAAATGCTCAGGTAATTTCAAGACCTATCTTGGCACCTGAGCAGGTATGAATTTGGACAGAGACTTAACCTCTGTGTGCACAAGTTCTCATGGTCACCATGTAAAGTCATCTCAGCACCTGCCTCAAGTCATGAAGTCTCAAGAATCACCATGTGCTGCCTTCACAGCAGGGACTTAGACCCACTTCATGCTCTAACTACACATACAAACATCATTAAAATCTGCTTGTAAAAATAAAATCTTAATTAAGTTTTCAAAGTGGGAACTCTGGAGAGTAGGGAATGCTATGTTTGGGTTGACAGGAAACATGCAGCCCAGGCCTCCTGTTCCCCTGCAGGAT
>NC_136478.1:68027918-68058735 GCF_902686455.1 Sciurus vulgaris | reverse complement strand
TAGAGGTTCGCCTCAATTTACAGCTACCACCTGGGCTGGGCTGCCTTCCTCTGCAAAGTTCCTAGGGGCCCGGCTCTACCTCCTGGGCCTGGGAGCCTCACCCTTCGCAGATTAATCTCCTTAGGCTGCCCCTCCTCAGAGAATCTGCCCGCAGTCCTGGAACCTTCACTCCGTCCCTAAGCCTGTCTCTGTGTGGCTCTTCCACCTTGAAGCCTCCTAGATCCTGGGACCCTGCTCTGCACCTAATCGCCTGGCTATGCGGCCCCTCCTCTGAGCAGCCACCTGGGGCCCCGTACAATCGCTCTGACTCCCATAGACCCGCCACACACCTCTTCCTCCAGACAGCCACCCAGTATTCTGGTGCAGTCACTAGGAGTCCAAGCAGCTCACTGCATGCCTCCTCCTCCCACCAACCACCCGTAGCCCGGGGCAATCAATCACTCCAAGTCGAAATGACCCTCCCTGTTCCTCCTCCTCCTCCAGGTAACCCTCCGGGTGTTCAGGAGCGCTCACTCTGAGTGGCTCTGAATCCACGTGACCCGCTGCACACATCATCTGGGCAACTGCCTGGAGCTCTGGTGCGGCCACTGGAGACCAAGTGACCCACCGCCCTTCTCCTCCAGGCAGCACCCCTGTGTTCAGGAGTGGTCGCTATAAGTCCAAACAACTCACCACTCGCCTTCTCCTCTGAGCAGCCGCCTGGAGCTCTAATGCAGTCACTGCATGTCCAAACGACCTGCCGCACTCCTCCTCCTCTTCCTCCTACTCCTCTGGGCAGGCCCGGGTGTTCAGATGTGGTCTGAGTCCAAACAGCTCGCCACGCAGCCCCTCCTCAGGCAACCGCCTGTAGCTCTGGTGCAGTCACTCCGAATCCAAGCGGCCAGGCTCCTCCTCCTCCTCCTTAGGGCAGGCCCCAGTGTTCTGAGTCCACACAGCTCTCCTCGCCACTCCTCCCCTGGGCAGCCGCTGGAGCCCCAGTGGTTTCTCCGAGTCCCAGCGCTGTGCTGAGCGGCCTCCTTTATGGCACTCCCATTTGTCCTGTTCTACACTTTAAAGGATAAAACGCTATTAACAGATTGTGGTAAGTTATGTGTATGTGGCTATGTGGATGTGCGTTTGTGTGTAGACAAATATTTTAGATCCACAAATATTTGGATCCCATCCCCAGAGCCAAAAATACTGGGGATGACAACTTTCCACTTACTTAGCAACTGATAGAACTACTAGACAGAAAATCAGCAGAGACATAGAATATCTGAACAGCACCCCATCAGCAAGATCTAACTCACATTTAAGCAACACTAGAGTCAACAGCAGCAAAGTCTATATTCTTTTCAAATGTCTATGAAACATTCACAGAGACAGACCATTCATATCCTGAGACATAACATAAATCTCCAGACATTGAGATACAAAGTAAGTTCCTGGAAGATAATGGAACCAAGATGGGAATCAGTAATAGAAAGTCAAAAAGAAAGCTCTTTAAGCATTTGAATATAAAACAATAGAATTCTAAATTATCTGTGGGTTACAGGGGAAGTCTCAAAATTCATGGGACTAAATGAAAACAAAATTCAGCATATCAGTGTCTTTATAATGAATCTGAGCAGGGCCAAGAGAAGAAGACATGGCAAGACCAGAAATCAAGTCAGCGGAGATGGTACCTGGGGATCTGCTAAACTCTTCTCCATAAAAGCCATGAGAAGGGAGTGATCTTTTCAGAATCATCCTCTTTCAGAACTCTGGAATTTAACCAAAAAAATTTGATATTCTGGAATCATTTATTCTATAAAAGGACTACAGTTGAATTTTAAAGAAAGTTATAAAATAGCACCAGTTTAAAAGATAATAGGAATGTAGAAAAGCAGATAATGTGAGCTGGATTGATAGATGAATGCTGCTCACTAGCTTTAGGGAGGGCTGGTGATTCACATACCCTCCCTGTAAATGCTCAGGTAATTTCAAGACCTATCTTGGCACCTGAGCAGGTATGAATTTGGACAGAGACTTAACCTCTGTGTGCACAAGTTCTCATGGTCACCATGTAAAGTCATCTCAGCACCTGCCTCAAGTCATGAAGTCTCAAGAATCACCATGTGCTGCCTTCACAGCAGGGACTTAGACCCACTTCATGCTCTAACTACACATACAAACATCATTAAAATCTGCTTGTAAAAATAAAATCTTAATTAAGTTTTCAAAGTGGGAACTCTGGAGAGTAGGGAATGCTATGTTTGGGTTGATAGGAAACATGCAGCCCAGGCCTCCTGTTCCCCTGCAGGATCCTCTGGCTGGGACAGCCAGGAACTGGCAGGATGACAGCCAGTGAGTTGGCTACAGGAATCATCTTCCTGTCACAGACTGTGGTTGGAGCTCTGGGCAATTCCTCTCTTCTCCTCCATTACCTGGTTCTTTATGTCACTGGGTGCAGGGTAAGGCCACAGATTGATTCTTTGGCACTTGATTGTGGCCAACTTGTTAACTCTTTTGTGTAGAGGTGTTTCCCAGACAGTAGCATCTTTTGGAGTGACACGTTTCCTCAGTGATTTTGGATGCAAGCTGATTTTCTATCTTCACAGAGTGGGCAGGCGTGTGTCCATTTGGAGAATCTGCCTCCACAGCATCTTTCAGGCCATTAAGATTAGTTCTTGGAACTTGAGATGGGTTGAGCTCAAAATGAAGTCTCCCCAGTAACTCGTCTCCTCCATATTCCTCAGGTGGATGGTGTATCTCCTTGTAAGTTTTATAAATTTTATGTGCAATATTGCAAACAAGGAATGAAACCATCACCAACCTAAAAGACTTTGGATGTTGTTCTAGTGTTCATCGTGATACAACCACAGACTCACTGTTTGTAGCATTTCTTTCTTTACCTGATGCCCTGTGTGTGGGCCTCATGCTTTGTGTCAGCAGCTCCATGGTGCAAATCCTGCACAGGCACAAACAGGGAATGCTTGTAATAAGACCAGCTCCCCCAGGTTCTCTCTTGAGTCCAGAGTCACAAAAACCATCCTTCTAGTGGTGAGAACCTTTGTCTCCTTTTATACACTTTCCTGCAACTTTCAAGTTTGTGTGGGTATTCTGAACAACCAGTTCGTGTTCTTGGAAAACACACTCACCATGGAAGGGACAAATGTTGATCTCCCAGAATATATCAGCTCCCATGAGAATGGGGGTTCCACAGCAAGTGTAGATGTCTCCACCATCTCTCAATCCCTGTCCTGCCTGTGGTCTCTCCTGCATCTGCTCCACCACTGTGATTCTATCTGCTGTGAGGCCTCACCAGGCTGAGCAGATGATGGTACCATGCTCTTGCATTTGAAGAAGTATGAGCTAAGTTAATTCCTTTCCCTGAAAGAGCATCCAGTCACAGGTACTTGTTTCTGGGACTGCAGACAGGTAAGCACATGGGAGTGTCTTAGTGGGGGCAGCATCAGGATCAGTGCAGGCAGGTAGGTTCTGCACTGTACCATGTTGTCATGATGCTGGTGTGTGTCTCTGCTGCAGATGTATGCAGTAGTGCCCTTGTTGGTCATGTGTTTACACCTATGTAACTCTAAGATACATTTCCAATGAATTTACCAAACGTTTGTAGGAATTTCACCCCACTAGGTACTCCTGCTTTTATTATTTATGAAGAAAACCAAAATGCTTTTTTTTTAAATCACAACACAAAAATCCTCTTAAATCCTTTTAAATCACAACACCATAAATCCTCTTAGAATTCTCCAAAGATAAATAAGGTGTTGTAAAATTTAACTTTCTTATATGCACTTTATAAGAACATATTATATAGTATGGCTTTCCTTTGTGTTATGAATTAATTTCAACTCAATTTTTTTTCATAAAACATAGTAAATATCAACTAACATATATTGTACCTGGGTGCCAAGGCATAGTGAGAAATGTGACTATCCCCTCTGTGAGAGTGGCCACCAGCAGGATCAGGACTGACTTGCTGACAATTCAGAATCCATTATCCTGAGTCCTTTATCTGTATGAGTCCAGTGCTGGCTGTGGGCACCACGTGCTCAGATCCATTCAGCTGAACTACCAGATACTCTATTGATAACATCTCTAGTGAGTTTTCTTTCCCAATTTTGCTCTTTTGGATCAAAACGAATACCTCTGTGTCTTGGGCCCAGGAAGGCAAATATGAAATGCAGCTGTGGTGAATCTTCTAGTCACAGTTAATCCAGGACAATGAATTGGTATTAGGGATGCCTCCGAAGGGTTTTCACTATTTCCATAAACAACCTTCTGACAATTTCCAAAACCAGCTTTCCATATTTGTGGAGGTCTGAGGAAACACAAGCCATATGATCTGTATTGTGGTCATTTCCTCTATCAACTACACTTTGCCCTCACTAAGGCATGGAGTTTCTGTCTCAGTTTCTACCAGAGCATCTGTAACTCTACTGTGTTTTCATTCAATACATGTTTTGACCTATGTACTCACAAAAGCTTCCTTGAGCCTGCACTTGAACATATTATAGACATACCTGTATACAGGTGAGGTAGTTTACCACTAGAACAACACTAGACACTAAGTGGACGAGTGTGAGGTGCAGTTTTGTCTTCTCTAAACATCCTCCTCTGTCGAGGAAGGCAGGTAGTCTGTGCTTCAGATGCCTAGAGTCCATAGGAGAGTTCTCCTCATCTGTGAACCCGGTGTCACCAGGTCTGCCAACCATGGCTATGTGAACACTTGCTTCCCCTTTGGCACTGACTCTAAGGTCAAGTGTTTCAGAAGTGAGTTTTCCTTGGTTGAGGATCAAAGTCTGCTGGCAACTTTTCCAGAACCCTCCCAGCCTACTTTGTCTGCAATCCTGGTGGTAATTGGGTGCCCCACTCTCCACAGTGTCTTTCTCTGCAGCTCATATGCCTCTGCATTCCCTGAAGAGCAGCCCCCCACCTTCACTCCAGCCTCTCTCCACCTCCTGACTAGTGGACCACGATCTCCAAGGGACTCTGCTTCCATGCCAGCAGTGATGGTGCTGTCCACACATAGCCCTGAGGTTGTGAGACACTGTGGTCTTTAGTCCAGAGACATCTGACAGCATGCACTATCTGCCAGACTCTGGATCATCTGTTGTAGGCTCCTGTCCCATCCCCAATGATGCAGCGCATAGAACAGCCCCATCCAGGTGGCCTCTTCTTCAAATTGTTTCCTTAAGAGATCCACAACCTGCTGGAACTCCTCTTCCCTGCCTGTCAGCACTCTTGGACTTCCTTGATGCATGAAAATACAATGTCACAATTCTACTATGTATGGCCTGTGGTAGGGAGGGTGAAGGGTGGCACCAGTGGGGCTCCAGGAGCTTCTTGGTCTTCAGGAGCCTGGTCAGGGATAGCATGGTGCCTGCAGTGTGTGTGATGGACCTCCTGCTGAACTGCAAGTGGAAGGGCAGCTGCCAGAACTGAAACCTGTCACTTCATCACCCAGATTAAAACCACCTCTCTTCTGAGATGATTTATGTTCAGTCTCCTGCTCTTTCCCCCTCTCCTCACTCACTCAGTCTTATCACTCTGCTTACCACACAATCAAGGCTAGTCCTAGTGTCTAAAGTCTTCAGTGGGACAGGATCCTGGGAAGACTATGGGTAGGAAGCCCCAGGACTCTGTCTCCCCACAGACAGCAGCTGCAATGTCACAGCTGTGTGATGTAATGATTCTCAAGGAACCAACTGGAGAACACTGGAGGCTTGAAATTCCAGGTCACAGCATGAGTGGAAGCTGGAATTAACTGCAGACCATTTCAGATCTTGGTACAGCAGCATCAGCCCAGGGCATCAGCCATGTCCATGGGCTCCTGCAGCAGCTGCCCACACCTTGCAGACATCAGGTGGCCATGGGAACCCTGGGTGTCAGCTAGGGACCTGTGCTCTCATTGCTGCTGGCCCAATTAGCCTTGGAGCTGCTGATACAGAGGCAGGCAGCCACAGTCTCAGCTTCCACAGGCATTACCCCTACTTCCTTTTCATCTTTGCAATTCAAAGGGCCACTATATCTCTGTTTTTAGCTCTTTTTTCCTCCTCTTCTCCACTCTGTTATCAGTCATTTAAGATCCAGAATATTCAAGACCACTTATGTATACAGTGACATTTAGAACATCACTGTGCAGGCACAGAGCAAAGGACCATCTCAGAAGACACTAAGAAGACCTTAATTGCACAGCTCCAGTTCATCTACATCTGGTAAAACACAGAACACCGCTACTGAAACATTGTGGGAATGGCAAAATCTGAATTCAAGATCTAACATTATGTTCACGTGTGTAGATTCCTATCATTTCGGTGCCTGTTTCTTTCAGTCTCTTCCTGTCTCTATCTCTTGTCCCTTTGTACATGTGAATGTCTTTTATAGAAAATAATTTTAATTTTAATAAAATCTAATATATATCATCTTTAATGTGGTGTATTTTTAAAATATTTTCTTATTCTGAGAATGCTAAAACTGTCCTTTCAAAAACTTTTCATATTTTCTTAATCACATAGTTTTGCAATCCATTCTGATTTGACGTGTTTATCTTATGGATAATGATTGACATTATCACTATTCCAGTGTGGCTAAGATAAACCTCAGTTTACACTTAAAATGTCTCATTTCACTGTCTTTCCCAGATCAGTATTCCCATCCTCAATGAGGACGTCTCCATGAAAAACTGAGTATATTGTAATCTGCTTTTGCTTTGAAATCTCTGGCAGTCCCACAAAGCACCACCTAAATCCTCCTTGGAATCAAACTCTACAATAAGCCCCTGTGCTTACAGGAGTCTTTGTTGTCCTCATTGAAAGGGAACTGTTGTGGTTGACAGCAGAGTCCATAGGCCCATAGGGCAGGAGGATTGCTTTCCTCTCAGTCTGCTATCAGGATCCTGGGCAGTGTCTCTCTCTACCACTGCCTTCTCCTTATCACTCACAGCAGGCTGTCTTCCCATAGGACTCCCAGCCCCTGTGTTCACCAGCTCCTAGTCACACCTTCTGAGGACTTTCCCAGGCAGTGGGAGCCTTGGGGGTGAAAAATGGCATCAGTGATGTTGGCTGCAAGCTTTCATTGTATGTTTGGAGAGTGAGCAGGGGTGTGTTGATGGGCACCACCTGCATCTTGAGGGTCCTGGAGACCACCATCAACAGCCTCATAAAATACCTGGGAAGGGCCTTAAAAAAAAACAAAAAACAAAGCTCCAAGATGCTTAGACCCCTCTGATTCCCATTTTTGGATCCTTCAAATTTGATTAATCGGCTTTTTTTCTCTATGTGTTGTACATGGCAGAATGTGCTGACTTCAGACCCAAGAGGAACCCATGGAGAGACTCTTCTGACCTTTGGACTCCATCCACTTGGTGAAAGCATAGGGACAGGAATGCCAACCTCCACAATGCCTCCTCTGACAGGCAGAGATTTCACACCCTGCAGGTTCTCCCTGCATGCACCCTGTCAGCATCAGCCTCCCTGGGCTCCATGAGCGGCACAGAGCAGTGATCAGGCTGAGATGTGAGAGAGATAGGAAATGGTGAGACACTATGGAGAAAGGAAAGCAGGTCATGTGCCACCTCATGGTTTTTCGGAAAAACCCTGTTGAGAAGTGTGGCCTTCAATTCAGTTTGTCTCTGTTAGTCTGTTTAGTTTACCAGCTGTGAATCATGGGACTCTTTATTCTTCCTATACATTCTTGTTTTTTTCAGTTTGGTGCTGATAGGGTGGTCTTGCCAAGTATGGAAAAGTTAACTTCCTTGGACAGCAATTGAAAGAGATAGAATTGGTCTCTGTAGAGGATATGGCTCATGAAAATTCATCAATCCTGAGACAATATGGGCAGAAAGAGACAAAATTGCAAATATGCATGATAAAATATTCTGAAGTTCCAATGCACGTGAAGACTATCATTACCAGCAGTGTATTCTGGTTAGCATTTTTTCCAAATGAATAGATTATAACTGTTATTGTCAAAGTGGAAAATATGAGCAGTGCTGAGAGAGATGATGGATAAGTTAATTTGTTCATCCTAGTACCCATTTCACCATGTATCTTAAAATATCATGTTGTCTTCAATAACACACAGTGAAACTTACTTTAATCAGATATCATACAATGTACATGGATGGGCAATTTTAATGTTATTTTTATTGTAAATAAATGGGATAAATCTTGTTTTTCTGTTTGTACATGAAGTAGAGGCATACCATATGTGTAATCATACATTTACTAAGAGTAAGAGTTTTTGATTCATTCTGCTATTTTTTCTTCGCCCCACACCTCCCACCACTGTTATCCCTCTATATAGTCCCTCCTTCCTCCATTCTAACCCCCATTACCCCCATTATGTGTCATCATCTGCTTATCCACAAGATCATTCATCCTTTGGTTTTTTGAGATTGGCTTATCTGACTTAGCATATTCTCCAATTTCATACATTTGTCTGCAAATACCATAATTTCATTCTTCTTTATGACAGAGTAAATTCCATTGTATATCTATACAACAGTTTCTTTATCCATTCTTCAATTGAAGGGCATCTAGGTTGGTTCCACAATCTGGCTATTGTGAATTGAGCAGCTGTGAACACTGTTGTGGCTGTATCTCTGTAGTATGCTGATTTTAAGTCTTTTGAGTATAGGCCAAGGAGTGGGATAGCTGGGTCAAATGGAGATTCCATTCCAAGATTTCTAAGGAATCTCCACACTTATTTGCAGAGCAGCTGCACTAATTTGCAGCTGCACCAGCAATGTATGAGAGTACCTTTTCCCCCGCATCCTTGCCAACACCTATTGTTGCTAGTATTCTTGATAATTGCCATTCTAATGGGGGTGAGATGGAATCTTAGGGTAGTTTTGATTTGCATTTCTCTTACTATAAGAGTTGTTGAACATTTTTTCATTTATCTGTTGCTTCCTTGTAGATCTTCTTCTGTGAAGTCTCTGTTCATTTCCTTAGGTCATTTGTTGATTGGGTTATTGGTATTCTTGGTGTAGAGTTTCTTGAGTTCTTTGTATGTTCTGGAAATCACTGCTCTATCTGAAGTATGAGTGGCAGATAATGTCTCCCACTCCTTAGGTTCTTTCTTCACATTGCTGATGGTTTCCTTTGTTGAGAGAAATTTAGTTTAAATATACCCCAGTTATTGATTCTTGCTTTTATTTCTTGGGCTATGGGAGTCCTGTTGAGGAAGTCTGAACCTAAGCCAACATGTTGAAGATTTGGACCTACTCTTTGTTCTATAAGATGCAGGGTCTCTGGTCTGATTTCAAGGTTCTTGATCCATTTTGAGTTGAGTTTTGTGCAGGGTGAGAGATAAGGGTTTAGTTTCATTCTCTTGCATATGGTTTTTCAGTTTTCACAGCACCATTTGTTGAAGAGGCTATCTTTTCTCCATTGCATATTTTTGGTCCTTTTGTCTAGTATGAGAAAATTGTATTTATTTGGGTTTGTGTCCATGTCCTCTATTCTGTACCATTGATCTACCTGTCTATTTTAGTACCAATATCATCACATTTTTGTTACTATTGCTTTGTAGTTGAGTTGAAGATCGGTATTGCAATACCACCTGCTTCGCTCTTTCTGCTAAGGATTGCTTTAGCTATTCTGGGTTTCTTATTCTTCCAGATGAATTTCATAATTGCTTGCTCTATTTCTGTAAGATATGTCATTGGGATATTAATTGGAATTGCATTGAATCTGTATAGCACTTTTGGTAGTATGGCCATTTTGACAATATTATTTCTGCCTATCAAAGAAGATGGGAGATCTTTCCATCTTCTAAGGTTTTCTTTATTTTCTTTCTTTAGTGTTCTGCAGTTCTCAATGTAGAGGTCTTTCACCACTCTTGTTAGATTGATTCCCAAGTATTTTATTTTTTTCGAGGCTATTGTGAATGGGGTAGATTTTCTAACTTCTCTTTCTGAAGATTCATCACGTATACATAAAAATGCATTGAATTTATGAGGACTGATCTTATATCCTGCTACTTTACTGAATTCATTTATGAGTTCTACAAGTTTCCTGGAGGAATTTCCTGGTTCCTCTAAATATATTATCATGTCATCAGTAAATAGAAATAGTTTGAGTACTTATTTCCATTACACATCCCTTTACTTTTTTCATGTGTCTTATTGCTCTGGCTAGTGTTTCAAGGACAATGTTGAATATAAGTGATGAAAGAGGACATTACTGCCTTGTTCCAGTTTTTAGGGGGAATGCTTTCAGTTTTTCACCATTTACAATGATATTGGCAATAGGCTTAGTGTAGATGGCCTTTACAATGTTAAGGAATGTTCCCCCTATCCCTATTTTTTCTAGTGTTTTGAGCATGAAGGGGTGCTGTATTTTATCAAATGCCTTTTCTGCATCTATCAAAATAATCATGTGATTATTACCTTTAAGTCTGTTGCTATGGTGAATTACATTATTGATTTGTGACTTTTAAACCAACCTTGCATCCGTGGGATAAAACCCACTTGATCGTGGTGCACTATCTTTTTAATATATTTTTGGATGCGATTTGCTAAGATTTTGTAGAGAATTTTTGCATCAATGTTCTTTAAGGATATTGTTCTGAAATTTTCTTTCCTTGATGTGTCTCTGTCTGGTTTAGGTATCAGGGTGATATTGGCTTCATAGAATGAGTTTGGGAGAGTTCCCACCTCTTCTATTTCATGGAATACTTTGAGGAGTTTTGGAATGAGATCTTCTTTAAAGGTTTTGTAGAACGTGGCTGAGAACCCATCTGGTCCTGGACGTTTCTTCATTGGTAGGCTTTTGATGACTTCTTCTATTTCACTTCTTGAAGTTGATCTATTTAAATTTTATATGTCCTCCTGGATCAGTTTAGGCAATTCATATGGCTCTAGAAACCTGTTGTCTTTGGCATTTTCTATTTTGTTGGAATATAAATTTTCAAAATAGTTTCTAATTATGTTTGTGTTTCAATCATGTTTGTTGTGATATTTCCTTGTTCATTTCAAATTTTAGTAATTTGAGTTTTTTATCTCCTCTTTGTTAGTGTGGCTAATGGTTTATCAATTTTGTTTATTTTTTCAAAAAAACCAACAATTTATTTTGTCAATTTATTCAATTGTTTCTTTTGTTTCAATTTCATTGATTTCAGGACTGATTTTAACTATTTCCTGTCTTCTACTACTTTTCGTGTTGCTCTGTTTTTATTTATCTAGAGTTTTGAGGTGTAATGTTAGGTAATTTATTTGTTGATTTTTTTTTCTTCTTTTATTAAATGCTCTCCATGAAGTAAATTTTCCTCAAAGTACTGCTTTCGTTGTGTCCCAGAGGTTTTGATATGATGTTTCTTTGTTCTCATTTAACTCTAAAATTTTTTTAATTTTCTTCCTGATGTCTTCTGTTAACCGTTCATCATATAATAATGTATTGTTTAATCTCCAGGTTTTGGAGAATTTTCTCTTTTTATTATGTCATTTATTTCTAATTTGAATCCATTATGATTTGATAGAATACAAGGTAGTACTTCTATCTTCTTGTACCTGCTAACATTAGCTTTGTGGCATAGGTTATGGTCTGTTTTAGAAAAGGATCCATGTGCTGCTGATAAGAAAGAGTATTCACTCTTTGTCGGATGGTATATTCTATAAATATCCGTTAAGCCTAAATTATTGATTGTGTTATTGAGATCTATGGTTTCTTTGTTCAATTTTTGTTTGGAGGATCTGTCTAGTGGTGGGAGATGTGTGTTAAAATCACCTAGTATTACTGGGTTGTTGTCTATTTGATTTCTTGAATTGAGAAGGATTTGTTTGAGATACACAGATGAGTCACTGTTTGGGGCATAGATATTTATGATTGTTATGTTTTGCTGATTTATCCTTCCCTTAAGGAGTATGTAATGCACTTCTTTACCTCTTCTGAGTAACTTTGGCTCAAAGTGTCCACATAATCTGATATGAGGATGGATACTGTGACATTTTTGCTGTGTCCATGTAAATAGAATATTTTTGTCCCATCCTTTCACCTTTAGTCTCTGGGTATCTGTTTCACGACATGAGTCTCTTGCAGGAAGCAAATTGTTGGATCTTTCTTTCTAATCCAATCTGCCGCTCTATGTCTTTTGATTGATGAGTTAAGGTCTCTAACATTCAGGGTTATCATGGAGATATGATTTGTATTCATGATTTTTGGTTCATTTTTTATTGTAAACAAATGGGATACATGTTGTTTCTTGCCGGGGACCAGCCCAAGCAGCAGAGTCCAGGGGTCCTTGATGGCCTGAAATGTAAAAGCCCCGAGTGATTAGGCGGCGCAGCGTCGGCGATGGACAGCAACCACACAGACTCAGGTCAGTGTTAGGTCGCTGACAAGTTTATTGAATTTACCAGCAATTTTTATACCCTTTACAAACTTACTAAGAATAAAGGAGGGAGTTTCAAGGGCATAGATAACAGAAGAAGGATTTGGGCATTTAGCCAACAGGCGCCATCTGGTAATATCTTATCTTACTTGACATTTTCCCACAATGAAGTATCCTTGACTCGAAACTTACAAAAGCAAGTTGTTGTATACTACTTGTTTTTCCTTGAAGTTTAACTTTTATTTGATTTCTTACTGCTAAGATTAATTATAACTTCTAGTAATTTGTTATTAATTTTTTATGACTATAATTACATGTCTATGCTATGTTAAATCATATTATACTATTAAGAACCAAGTTATTGTCTTTAGAGTAAAAAATCTTCATCTAAAAGAACTAAAACTTTTCTTTTGAACTAAATATAATGTATTTCTGTGGGAGGCTCATTACTTTGCAGAAGAAACCAGATGTAATAAATATGTTGATCACTGAAGCTAAGAGAATCACTTATATGCAACTAGATGTCTGGGAGTCTTGTAAAAGTTAACAAAAACATCACAAGACATATTGCTTCAGAATGTCCACCATTCCCTATAGGAATATTAGTGCTTTGTGTAAACAAATGAACTTTATTTTACTGGAATTGAGTTAACTCATATGAACTGTTTGTGTTCCCATCATCCTTCAACCGAAGAACTTTATTAAACATGATTAATCCGCGTAATATTGTGAGTTCTGGTGAAAAACAAAAAAGGAAGAGAGATTAACACTCTGAGGAAGGGGCTCCAGCTTTACTCAACTTACGACGAGTCCTTGCTATCGTCTTCCAGGGAAGGCCTTGGCAGCACCCAACTTATGACGAGTCCTTGCTATCATCCTCCAGAGGAAGATTACCAACCTCTGGCATGGGTCTTTATGCGCCAGGCACACTTCCCTGGCATGAGTTTTATGTGCTAGGCGCCCCCGCAGTTCCCCCTTTTTTGCTTTGAAGATCAAAAAGACCTTTTTGAATTTGAAGGCCCTTAAAAACCTTTGTTAAGAGTCGAAGGATAACTGGAAGACAAAAAATCAGTATCTCATGGAACTTCTGTTTCTATATACTTTTCTCCCAAGTTATTTTCTTGGCGGAGGGACTGATATTGTTGCCTGAGCATTAATACCTGTACAGCACTTACTCTTTCCCTGATGAAGGTAACTAGGAGATTTCATGGCCTTCATTTCCTCGATTTGACCCGATCCCCTATTTCTACACTAACTACCTGTTCTTAATTCTGGCTTTATTCCCCCCTCTAATCTTAGGAACTCCATGCTGCTGGGGAAGAAGGTCGATGACCGCTCTGACTTCTTCGAGCTGGAAGTGGGTGGCGTGGGGCAAGCAGCTTGGAGTTCCTTTTTTTAAAAATCGGGTCAATCAAGGGGTCCCAGGTAGAAGTCTGGTTGGGGAAGAGCATGTTGTAAGGTCATCTGGGGGTGGGTGCTTCTATGAGAGAAGAACAAAAAGACATGAGTACTGAAAGGAGATTAGTACAAAGTAAATGTTGCAGCATCTGAAACATGCCACTGAGTATCATGAAAATGACGGAAGTCAATTTTTCACCAGGTGGTGGAAGAACTGAGAAATTGTTCCCATAACTAGGCGTAGCAAAGGCTGGAGAGGACAAGGCCTTTATTTGGGGACTTTAACATTGTCTAAGTTATCAGGAATGTAAACACAACATTTAACTCTTAATGTCATAGATGTTCCCAGAAAATATAGTTAAGCTACTTAATGTCATCTGATTTTTGTAATATATCCTTTTATTGATATAACCTGTGTTTAGTAGAGATCTCTATACTTCTGTTACTTAGGGCTAGGTAATCATACTAGCAAACATAGATTAAGTCTACCTGTGTAGCTTAAGAAGGTCTTAAACTGACTAAAATCTTCTGACTCTGGCAGTTTCTCTTGATAGTTATAAGGCACACTTGCTGAAGAATCTCTTTTTCATTTGTAGCTTTCAGTCTTTATTCAGTGGGCTAATACAAGTGTACATCTTAAGTTACATTTAACTATTATTTCCTTTAAATGCCCAAGAATGGCTATATTTTGGTTTTAACTGTTTTGCTGGGTGTCCAAGACCAAGCTGGTCAAATTGACCTGGTTCCTGTCTTGTTAAAGAGTCAGCTGAGTTCCCACAGGGGTCACTCATACAGAACTTAAGAGCAGCTCCTTAGCTCCACCAGTGCCATTGGTTAGGCAGGGTCTCCTTGATGACGTGGCTTTCCTTGAAAGCATCAGGGATGTCTCCCTTTTTCCATGACTTTCCTCTGCAGCAGATGCACTGAGTGATTTTTCATCCTCTAGTCTCAACAATCTCCTTGATCAGGAGGTTGTGTGACTCAGAGTTGCAGCGCTCATTAGAGAAGTCCCCTTATTCCCTGGGTTCAGGCTGACTTTGAGGGCAAGATACTGTTTTTTTGTTTTTTGTTTTCTTGGCCTCTGTATTTAATTCCAATTTCTAAGTTTGATCTTAATCATCCAGCAAGCCAGTCTCACCAGTCATAAAGTAAGAGTACTGGGCTTTAACTTTAATGTCCATAACTTTACAGTTATTTACCCTTTTATCTAACTGGAGTCTGCATTAGTACTGGAAGTTACCACTATCTGTTCTATAGGTGATGGCTTATTATCACAAGTTACCTAGGTTGTATGTTCTTGAAGCAGCTACTTCTGTAAAACAGTAACAAGCAACAGTTTTACAAAATGAAATTAGCAAGAGTAAAAACATATTTAGCTTGTTTAATAGCTATCTTGAATTTGGACTGAGAACCACATTATATCCCCTATTTGAGATCATACTACTTTTACAACAAAAACCAATCTTTTGACTATAACTTTAAATAAGCTGAAGTCTGACTTATTTTGGAGTCACTCTAACATGCAGTAAGGTGGAAGGCACAGCCTTATCTCAGGTAAGGCGTGGCTCTTTACAGATCTTAAGTGTTCTAATTCTGATGTTGATCTTTGCTTCTTCCTTAAATATCATTAAATAGTTTACATATACTGTTTCCTGAGTCTATATAAACTTTATAATTAACACAATTTATCATTGTATCTAAAACATGAATCAAAGAAAGGCTGAGAGAGTTTTTAACTTTCCTTTTTGTGTGGCAAAATGCTTTCACCTTCTATGATATAAACCTTTAAACAAATCAGGCTGTCACTAACTCTTAGACATAAATTTACATTTAAATTTTTATCTCAGTGAAATAAGTAACCAATTTTACATATATCTTATTGATAATAGGTCCCATAATAGAACATTGAATGATAAAAATAAATCCCCAATAAAATGTACTCCTTAAGTTTAAAATTACCATTACAGACAAGTTTATTCTGGAGAATAGCAGCGCTTGATAAATTCCCTGCTTTAAAAACTTGTATACCTGGAAAATATGAACACATTTAATATACAACTAGTGACTATTTCACAATTACCTTGACACTTTTATCTTACCAAATTTAGCCTCTAAAGAAAAATGTAGACTCTGCAACACAGCACAACACTCTACAACAGTTGTTTAACCACAATTGTATACACCCCAATCTTTAAGACTAATTGTTTTAAAGAATAAAACTTAATAGACACAAAGTTAAGAGTAAATTAGTGTTTCAAATCCTTGTTATTTTACCATGTTATTTTACCATATAGATTAGACTTCAGTTTATATCAGAACATTAGTATTTTACCTTAGGAAAAACCTTAAATAGCTTTAACTGATTGTCTCACATACTTGTAACCAACTTAGTTACACACAAACTTGCTCAAACTTTCTCTTCACTTACACAGACTTTCTTAGCACTTACTTAGACCCTCATGTCATCACACAATCACTTTCTTACCCAAAAACATTTCCTTTTTCCTTCTACTAAATATATATCCATACCCAGAACCCTTTATTTTCTCTTTCCTTCCTGCCGACACCTTTTTGTTCACATTCTGAAACAACTCTCATGAAATTTCTGAATTTAGATAAATTACTCCATTTTAGCAAGATAAAATACCTTGTTGTTTATAGTACTCTAACTGAAACACAGTGAGAGGGGAGATGGTAACTCTAAATCCAAACCTAAGAGCTCCTTGGAGCTTTGCAGAACTGGAGGGGGAGCAGGGGCAGTGATAAGGAAGCAGATGGAACGCTTATCCTCCGGGTTGGGGTTTTACCTGTTAGGACATAACTCTTAATAACCTTGTTTTTAGTAATGACATAAAGCAATTCTAAACACTTTTTAGTTTACCAACCTATGAAAACACCAATAATGTTTAGGTATGATACCCCATGGAATTTAAGGAGTTAAAAGTACTTAATGTTATTTAACAATTAGCATTTTAACTTTGCAAATTAATCAGATGTCTTTACAAACACATTTGAGTAGTCCTATACATGTTAAATTTAATTTACTTATTCTGCAAAAACCAAGATATCAGACAAGTGTCCTGAACAGTATTTGCTGTCTCTTTCCTGTTGAAGAAAAGTCCTAGAAACAATTGATATTAGACATTGTTTAACATCAACATTGCATTAGTTTGACTACTTAGAGACTTGCGAATTATTTCTGAAGACATTTCACTTTTATTAGTTTACCCAACTTAAATTGAACCCTTTTAAATCACGTGAATAAAAGTATTTGGATCCATTTTTAAATTTTAATTTTAGGAGCGCTCAGTTTGATACAGACAAAACATGACATCAGACACAAAAACAAATAACATAAAATCAAAGGCCTTGTAACTGTGAAGAACTTACTGTAACACCTCTTTTCTTTAATAAATGCTTTGCTATATCAAGAAATAAAGTTCTCTCCTTAGATGCTGTATTACCCATTTTTTCCAATCCCTGCCCTTTCTTTCTCAGTCTCTGTTACTGAGGGGACCGCGGCTCCCCGGGCAGTATCCTAGCTGCCAACCGCCTGAAAAAAAGAAAAGAAAAGAATAAGACACTTACCAATCAGGTCCCTGTTCGGGCGCCAAACTGCCGGGGACCAGCCCAAGCAGCAGAGTCCAGGGGTCCTTGATGGCCTGAAATGTAAAAGCCCCGAGTGATTAGGCGGCGCAGCGTCGGCGATGGACAGCAACCACACAGACTCAGGTCAGTGTTAGGTCGCTGACAAGTTTATTGAATTTACCAGCAATTTTTATACCCTTTACAAACTTACTAAGAATAAAGGAGGGAGTTTCAAGGGCATAGATAACAGAAGAAGGATTTGGGCATTTAGCCAACAGGCGCCATCTGGTAATATCTTATCTTACTTGACATTTTCCCACAATGAAGTATCCTTGACTCGAAACTTACAAAAGCAAGTTGTTGTATACTACTTGTTTTTCCTTGAAGTTTAACTTTTATTTGATTTCTTACTGCTAAGATTAATTATAACTTCTAGTAATTTGTTATTAATTTTTTATGACTATAATTACATGTCTATGCTATGTTAAATCATATTATACTATTAAGAACCAAGTTATTGTCTTTAGAGTAAAAAATCTTCATCTAAAAGAACTAAAACTTTTCTTTTGAACTAAATATAATGTATTTCTGTGGGAGGCTCATTACTTTGCAGAAGAAACCAGATGTAATAAATATGTTGATCACTGAAGCTAAGAGAATCACTTATATGCAACTAGATGTCTGGGAGTCTTGTAAAAGTTAACAAAAACATCACAAGACATATTGCTTCAGAATGTCCACCATTCCCTATAGGAATATTAGTGCTTTGTGTAAACAAATGAACTTTATTTTACTGGAATTGAGTTAACTCATATGAACTGTTTGTGTTCCCATCATCCTTCAACCGAAGAACTTTATTAAACATGATTAATCCGCGTAATATTGTGAGTTCTGGTGAAAAACAAAAAAGGAAGAGAGATTAACACTCTGAGGAAGGGGCTCCAGCTTTACTCAACTTACGACGAGTCCTTGCTATCGTCTTCCAGGGAAGGCCTTGGCAGCACCCAACTTATGACGAGTCCTTGCTATCATCCTCCAGAGGAAGATTACCAACCTCTGGCATGGGTCTTTATGCGCCAGGCACACTTCCCTGGCATGAGTTTTATGTGCTAGGCGCCCCCGCAGTTTCTCTGTTTGTACATGGAGTAAAGGCATACCATTTGTGTAATCATAAATTTACATATGGTAATGTTGTTTGATTCATTCTGTTATTTTTCTCCTTCCCCTCACCTCTCCCACACCTCTTTTCCCTCTATACAGTCCTTCCTTCCTCCATTCTTAACACTAACCCTCCTTAACCCTAACCATATACCTAACCCTAACCCTAATTCTAACCCCTCCCAAACCCCATTGTATGTCATCATCTGCTTATCAGCGAGATCATTCGTCCTTTGGTTTTTTGAGATTGGCTTATCTCATTTATCAAGATATTCTCCAATTTCATCCATTTGCCTGCAAATGCCATAATTTTATCATTCTTTATGGTGGAGTAATATTCCATTGTATATATATGCCACAGTTTCTTTATCCATTCATCAATAGAAGGACATCTAGGTTGGTTCCACACTCTGGCTATGGTGAACAGAGCAGCAAGCAACATTGATGTGGCTGTATCTCTTAGTATGCTGATTTTAAGTCCTTTGTGTATAGGCCAAGGAGTGGGAGAGCTGGGTCAAATGGTGGTTCCATTCCAAGCTTTCTGAGGAATCTCCATACTTCTTTCCAGAGTGGCTGCACCAATTTGCAACCCCACCATCAATGTATGAGTGTACTGTTTTCCCCACATCCTCGCCAACACCTATTGTTGCTTGTGGTCTTGATAATCGTCATTCCAATTGGGGTGAGATGGAATCTTAGGGTAGTTTTGATTTGCATTTCTCTTCTTAATAAAGATGTTGAATATTTTTTCATATATCCGTTGATTGCTTGTACATCTTCTGCAAAGTGTCTGTTCATTTCCTTAGCCAATTTGTTGATTGGATTATTTGTATTCTTTTTTTTATTGTAAACAAATGGGATACATGTTGTTTCTCTGTTTGTACATGGCGTAAAGGCATACCATTTGTGTAATCATAAATTTACATAGAGTAATGTTGTTTGATTCATTCTGTTATTTTTTCCCTTCCCCCCACCCCTCCCACCACTCTTTACCCTCTATACAGTACTTCCTTCCTCCATACTTGCCCCCCTCCCTAACCCTAACTCTAACCCTAACACTAACCTTTCCCTCCCCCCCCATTATGTGTCATCCTCCACTTATTAGTGATATCATTCGTCCTGTGGCTTTTTGAGATTGGCTTATCTCACTTAGCATGATATTCTCCAATTTCATCCATTTGTTTGGTGTAGAGTTTTTTTGCCCCTCCTCTGAGCAGCCACCTGAAGCCCCGTAAAGTCGCTCCGAGTCCCCGCAACCCGCCACACACCTCTTCCTCCAGACAGCCACCTGGTGTTCCGGTGCGATCACTAGAAGTCCAAGCAACTCACTGCTCATCTCCTACTCTCGCCAAACACCCATAGCCCTGGGCAGTCACTCCGAGTCCAATTGACCCACCCCATTGCTCCTCCTCCTCCTGGCATACCCCCAGGTGTTACAGAGTGGTTGCTCTGAGTCCAAGTGATCCACCGCATGCCTACTCTGGGCATTCCCCTGATGTTCAGGAGCGGTTGCTTTGAGTCCAAATAACTCACCATTCACCTCCTCCTTGAGCAGCCACCCGGAGCTCTGATGCAGTCACTCTGAGTCCAAGCGACCCGCCGTGCTTCTCCTCCTCCTCCTCTTTCGGGCTGGCCCTGGTGTTCAGGGGCAGTCGCTCTGAGTCCAAACAGCTTGCCGCACAGCTCCTCCTCTGGCAAACACCTGTAGCTCTGGTGCAGTCACTCCAAGTCCAAGTGACATGCCACGCTCCTCCTCCTCCTCTGGGCAGAACCCCAGTGTTCAGTAGTGGTTGCTCTGAGTTCAAACAGCTCGCTGCATAGCTCCTCCTCCGGGCAGCCGCCCGGAGCCCCAGTGGTTGCTCCAAATCCAAGCACTGTGCTGAGCAGCCTCCTCTACAATGCTCCCAGTTGTCTGAGTTCACTGCTCCAGTGGGGGGAGGGGATCTTCTTGGGCAACTCTACTTTGCAAACTTGCCTGCATTCTGGGACTACTACCCCATCAGGGACACCTCCCCAACAGGAGAGACTCACGTGGTGCTTTGAGTTGGTCCCAAGTCTCTCAATATCTCCTCTTTTGAATCCTGAGTCCTGGAGCAACATGAAATGCAGCCACTCTGTAGTCCACCATCTTGAAACCCCCGGTTATGCTTTTTATGGAGTTTATATTTTGGATTACTGTTTCCTTCATTTCTTGGATTTCTTTTTTTTTTTTTTTTTCAATATCTCTTTCTCTGTATTGAAATGATCTTTTGCTTTCTGTATTTGGTCTTTTAACTGTCAATTGGTGTGATCATTCAATGCCAGCATTTGCTCTTTCATCTTCTCCTTTTGCTTTCTTGATTGTTTTAATTATTTACATTTTGAATTCCCTTTCTGACATTTCTTCTGGCATTTTGTCTTCGGATTTTATTGATATACTATCAGGTTTGTTTGGGACGTTTTCTTCCCTCTTTTTCTCATATTGCTCAGGTATCTGCCCCTCTAGTAGTGAAACTCTGGGATATTGTACATTTCCTCTTTTCACTAATATTGTCTCTGTAGATATCATAAACTCACCTCTTAGCCTCAGTTGCCTGAGGTCTTGGAGGAACTTGATAATGCGGTGGTCCAGTAGGAATCTGCCCCTCTAGAGGTGGTGGCCTTCAGGTGGGTATATTCTCTACTAGTGTGCAGAGGCGCCTACACTTGTTGATGGATAATCAGCCAAAAGGGGACTAGACTGCAGACTGGGGCTCGTCTGATCTGGTCCTGTGTCTCTGTTTCTACTGCCCTGGTGGGAAAGTCTCACCCAGTTGGGAAGACTCACCCAATGGGGAAGTTTCACAGGGTAGCTCTCCTCTGAGAATTTCCCTTCAGTCCAGATGTACCACCTGGACTGGGAAGCCCACCTCTACGATGCTCCCAGGGGCCCTGACCTACTGCCTGGTCTGGGGAGCCTGCCCTGTGAGGGACTCCCTTGCTGAGTGGCCCTCCTCTGCTATGTTCCCTGGGGATTGGCACTATCACCTTGTTATTGGACCCTCACTCTTCTCCAAAGCATTTTGCTGTGTGGCCCTCCTCTGTAATGCTCCCTGTTGACTGGGTTCTCAGATCCAGCAGGGGACTCTCACTGGGCCACTCTACTCCATGAAGTTCCCTGCATTTCAGGACTACTGCCCCATCTGGGGAGACTGCCCATTGGGAAAGACTCACCCAGTGTCTATGAGTTGTTCCGGAGTCTCTCAATGACTCCTCTTCTTGACTTCTGGGTCTTTTCAAAGGTCCTCTACCCTCTTGTAGGTGTCTCAGGAAGGGAGCTACCCTTCCAATGATGATGGCCATGCCCTCAGGGATAATTCAAAATACTTTCATAAGCCTATAAAGAAGCCTCTGGCTAGCTCCACAATGCAGGTGGGCTGGCACGTGTGCTGCCTTGCTCCACAATTGTGACAGACCTCTGTGTGGTGGTTGGGTGAGGTTGCTCAGTGATGGTGTCTGTCTTCGGTCTGGTGGTTGGGCAGGTTGACTGCCTGCCACCCAGCTCTGCAAGGCAGGCAGGTTTTGTGCCCACCTGCTACCTTGGAGATTCAGGCGGCCTGACTCACCTGCCAGCTTACTCTGCGATTGCTGATGGGCATTTTGTTAAAGAAGATATGCCAATGGTCAACAGATCCATGAAAATATGCTCAGAATCACCAATCATCAGGAAAATGTACAAAGCCATGCAAAAGAATCACCTCACAACTCTTATGAAGGATGTTTCCAAAAGATGAGGAAGGAAGCAGTGGAAAACTTATGGAGAACAGAGCACCTCTTGCCCTGTAGGAGACCATGTGAACTGGGGGAGCCACCTTGGAATCCAGTAAGAAGGTCCTTCCGAAAACTGAAAGTGAAACAACCTCACATTTGGGAGCTCATTTAAAGGACCAAAATCCAGTGCCTCAAAGAGTCAGCTGCCGTGTTCACAGTGGGTAGGACAGGCCAGTAGCTCAGGTGACCACCAGGGATGTGTGGGTATGGAAATTGTGGGGTCTCCTAATGTAAGGGAGCATTAGGAAGCATCCTAGATAGGGAAGTACTGCCACCCTGAGGACAAGAGTGAACCTGGAGAACAGTGCAGGATGTGACAAATCGAAGACAAAAATGTACATCTCACTCGTGTAGAATCTACAGTAGTCAGCTCCACAGAAACAGTGGAATAAAGGTTCTAAAGATGTGGTCAGTGAGAAACATGGTCAGTCAAAGTGCTCCAAATTCCACTAAAACACAAATTGACTCTGGGGTTGCACTGCACAGCATGGAGATGGCATTAGCAAGACAGTGCTGTGTTCTTGAAATTTTTATGACATCTCAAGTGTCCTCACAACAGACACCAACTAAGGAAACTGTGATGTCATAGATAGATTAATTACAGTGTGGCAGTCAGAGTACAATGTCAAGTCTGCATTTGCACACCTTAAAAGTGTACACATATGTTAATCATACTTCAATAGAGCAGGGCAGGTGGGGGAAGACTGTGTTTTCCCAAGATCACAAAGATAGCCTCAGTTCCCCACGCTGTGAGCTGGAGCTCCACCAATCTCCCTCCTTCATGAATCCATTGACACCCACATCAGCCCCCCCCACACCTGTGTTATGTGATCTCACAGTCATTCTGCTCTAATTCCTGTAACAGGGGCCTCAATGGCATCTCTTCTGCCATTGCCTCAAAAACACCTTATCAGTGTCCATCTTCTGTATGCTGTACCCATTCCCAATTCCAGTGTTTCAGTCCCTCCCCATGATCTCTGTATCCTACAAAAGCAAATGTCCAAGCTTCAAATCTCAGGTGGCCTCAACTCCCAATTCAAACCCCAAATCAATGATGGTCAATCCCATTATGCTCTATCTTCTCCTAGTTGATACCTCTCTGTCTTCTTTCTTTTATGTGTGTCCCAATTCAAGAACTTTGTTTTCACTAGTGTTTTTGCTTCTCCTAAAGCTCAACCATGTTTTAATAACCATAGCCTCCTATATAGTCCTGAAATCAAGAAGCAGGTACCACTAACTTGGTTTTCATGAGTTTCTCTTAATATTTTTGAGGGGTCATGGCCTCTTTTTCTCTCTCCACCCAGTGTCTCCACTAGCTCCCTCATTGCCCTATGGCTACTTGCCACCATCAAGGCCCATTAGCACTCTCCACATTTACACTCCTTTTCTGAGACTCTAGGTCTCCTTTGGGTCACTACTTGTACCCAGGATAACCCACCCCATGTGGATTCACAAGTTCCCATGACAGGTATGCATTGATGACTCAAGACATTAATCATCTATGACTCAACAAAAAGTGACCGTCACCTTGGTTCCCACACTTGCCCCATTCCTGGAGACCTTCACTCCTGTGTAACCATGCATGCATGTCTCTGATATCTGGTAGGAGCTTGTCCCTAATGTCCCTAGCTCTTTGTCCCCTGTGTTCCCAAATCCAGCCATGCAAGTTAAATGTTTCCAGACATTTTAGGGGTGTTTGTCTTTCCCTATACCTGCATTATTTTGCCCTGTCTTCCCCCAGAATCCCAGGACCTGCAGCATCATCTGGTCTCCATGCTCTCCTCCCCCTGGTCCTCAATCATACTCCCTCTTAACAGTTCTCCCTGACACCTGTGCAGTGTCACTCTCCAGAGTGCTCAGCTTTCCCAGCCTTAGTGGTGACTCCATAGTAATTCTCAAAGCATCTGTTAGGGCAGTTTACTGTGAATGTTGACCTACGGTTTTAGAGGGATTACAAAAAGGAAGAGGAAAATGAAAAGACTTCTGTTCGTCCATCACCTCTTGAAGCTATCAAATCACTGGGAATAGATCTGGAAAGTATGGTGGTTACACAAGTGGTAGCTTTGGCTGCTCCAACAATATTGTCTGCTGCTGTTGTTTGCCATGGACTCATTTGGAATATTCTGTTTCCTGTACAGGTATTGTTCTGTTTCTGCCATCTGTCAATAGTGGAGATTGGTATTGGTAGAATGTACTGATCCATAAAATTTTGATATGAGTTGGCAATGAATCCTGGAAATGAGTCCAAATTAACTAACTTGCATTTGTGCAGATGGGTGCTTTGACTTCCAAGGTGAATTATTAACATCACATTATTTTATTTAACTTGTATGTGTTTAAAAATGCATCCCAGTTTCTCAGTCTCTTTCCATCTCCCTGATAATAACTTATATTGTGGTGTGAGTAAAGGAAACAACCAAGAGTAATTTACTGCATTTGAGGAAGAAAACTGTTCAGGGGAGGAAGGAACACAGTGGGACAAGCATAGGTCACTGCCCATTCTAACCTGACAACACTCAGGGTTTTCTACTCCCTTAGAGACCCTGTCTGCCTCCAGGGACCAAAGGTGAGTAAGAGCCTCTCCAAACCCTGCAGGATTCCCTTCAGAGATACTATAGAGAAACTTAACATGTTTTTGGTAAGCGTCACCTGGGGAGAAAGTTCTCAGAAGTGCCCTCAGCTCCCCAAGCCTGCAGCCCATTGCTGCTACAGGCACAGTGATAATTGCAGGTCCCAGGGGATGTGAGGTCACAGAGTCACAGACCCATATCTCAGGAGATGAGCAATCCCTGCAGCACACATCCTGGTAACATTGGTCTCTGCTCAAGATTGTCATCCTGGGCAGATGCAAGCTCAGCTCTTCTTGAAGGGGTTCTTGATCACTGCTTCTATCATCTGAGAATATTGGACTCTCGCTTCTTCACACTCCCAAAGAGGACTCTACAAGTAACTCTCCAGGACTCAGGATTCAAAAGAGGAGATATTGAGACACTTGGGACCAACTCAAAGCAGCCGGGTGACTCTCACTTGTTGGGAAGGCGTCCCGGATGGAACAGTGGTCCCAGAACACAGGAAACTTTGTGAAGTCGAGTTGCCAGCGAGACACCCCTCTCCCCGCTGGAGCAGTGAACTCGGACAACTGGGAGCGCCGTAAAGGAGGCCACTCGGCACAGCGCTGGGACTCGGAGCAACCAATGGGGCTCCGGCAGCTGCCAAGGGGAGGAGTGGCAAGGAGAGCTGTGTGGACTCAGAACACCAGGGCCTGACCTGAGGAGGAGGAGGAGGAACACGGCCGCTTGGATTCGGAGTGACTGCACCAGAGCTACAGGCGGTTGCCAGAGGAGAAGCTGCGCGGCGAGCTGTTTGGACTCAGAACGACTGCTTCTGACACCGGGGCCAGCCCGGAGGATGAGGAGGAGGAAGAGGAGTGTGGCTGCTTGGATTCAGAGTGACTACACCAGAGTTACAGGCGGTTGCCAGAGCAGGGGCTGCGTGGCGAGCTGTTTGGACTCAGACCACTTCTGAACACTGGGGACGGCCCGGAGGAGTAGGAGGAGGAGGAGGAGGAGCGCGGGAGGTCATTTGGACTCGCAGTGACTGCATTAGCGCTCCAGGCAGCTGCTTAGAGGAGAAGGCGAGTGGTGAGTTGTTTGGACTTAAAGCGACCGCTCCTGAACACAGGGGGGCTGCCTGGAGGAGAAGCGTGGTGGGTTGCTTGGTTTGAGTGGCCGCACCAGAGCTCCGGGCGGTTGCCCAGAGGACCTGTGTAACAGGTCACGTGGATTCAGAGCCACTCAGAGTGACCGCTCCTGAACACCCGGGGGGTTATCTGGAGAAGGAGGAGGAATGGGGAAGGTCACTTCGACTCGGAGTGATTGATTGCCCAGGGCTACGGGTGGTTGGTGGGACGTGGAGGCACGCAGTGAGTTTCTTGGACTCCTAGTGACTCCACCGGAATACTGGGCGGCTGTCTGGAGGAAGAGGAGTGTGGCGGGTCTCTGGGACTCAGAGCGATTGTACGGGGCCCCAGGTGGCTGCTCAGAGGAGGGGCCGCATAGCTAGGCGATTAGGTGCAGAACAGGGTCCCAGGATCTAGGAGGCTTCTGGGTGGAAGAGCCGCACAGAGACAAGCTTAGGGCGGAGCGAAGGTTCCAGGCCTGCGGGCAGATTCTCTGAGGAGGGGCAGCCTAAGAAGATTCATCTGCGAAGGGTGAGGCTCCCAGGCCCAGGAGGTAGGGCCGGGCCCCTGGGAACTTAGCAGAGGAAGGCAGCCCAGCCCAGGGGGTAGCTGTAAATTGAGGGGAACCTCTAGGAGGGAACTGACCAGCGAGACTTCCCCACTGGGTGAGTCTTCCCTGCCGGGTGAGGTTTCACCACAAAGACGGTAAAACCAGAGACTCAGGCCCAAACAGGCCTTGCCTCAGCCCACAGCCTAGGTCCCCTTTGGATGACCATTGGTCAACAAGTGGAGGCACCTCTGCCCACTAGCAGGGATTATACCCCACCTGAAGGCCACCACTCCTAGAGAGGCAGCTTCCTTGTGGAGCACCACATTATCAACTTCCTCCAAGACTTCAGCCTACTGAAGGCTAAGGGGGGATATATATAGAAATCTTCAGGGACATTGTAAGTCAATAGAGGAAATCTGCAATATCTCAGTGGTCCACTGATACCTGAACAATATGAGAAAACAAGGAAAGAAAATGCTGCAAACAAATCTAGATGTTACATCAATAAAACCCAATGACTGCATGGCAGAAGAAATGACAGAAAAGGAGTTCAGAATGTACATAATTAAAATGATCAGAGAAGCAAACGATGAGATGTAAGAGCAAATGCATGCACTGAAGGATGAGATGAAAGATCATATGCAAGCATTGAATGATCGCACCAATCGACAGTTAAAAGAGCAAATACAGAAAGCAAAAGATCATTTCAATAAAGAGATAGAGATATTGAAAAGAAACCAAACAGAAATCGTTGACATGAAGGAAACAATAAACCATATTAAGAACTCCATAGAAAGCATATCCAGTAGGATAGATCACCTGGAAGACAGAACCTCAGACATTGAAGACAAAATATTTAACATTGAAAACAAAGTTGAACAAACAGAGAAGATAGAAACAAATCATGAACAGAAACTACAAGAACTATGGGACATCATGAAAAGGCCTAGAGAAACAAGCCAAAGGAATGAACAATTTATTAAATGAAATAATATCAGAAAATTTCCCAAATCTGAAGAATGAAATGGAAAATCAAGTTCAAGAGGCTTATAGGACTCCAAATACACAAAATTACAACAGACCCACACCAAGGCACATTATAATGAAAATTCCTAACATACAAAATAAAGACAGAATTTTAAAGGCTGTGAGAGAAAAGAACCAAATTACATTCAGGCGGGAAACCAATACGGATATCAGCAGATTTTTCAATCCAGACCCTAAAAGCTAGATGGGCCTGGATCAACATTACCAAGCCCTGAAAGAAAGTGGATGCCAACCAAGAATCATATACCCAGCAAAACTTACCTTCAAATTTGACGATGAAATAAAATCCTTCCATGATAAACAAAAACAAAAAGAATTTACAAAAAGAAAGCCAGCATTACAGGACATTCTCAGCAAAATATTCCATGAGGAAGAGATGAAAAACAAAGGAGCAAATCAGCAAAGGGAGGAATTATCCTAAAGGAATTTTCAAATAAAGGAGGAAACAAATTGTGTCAAACAAATAAATAAATAAAATTTAAAAAATGAACCAAATGACTGGGAAACTGAATCATATCTCTATAATAACCCTGAATGTTAATGGCCTGAATTCATCAATCAAAAGACATAGACTGGCAGATTGGATTAAAAAGAAAGATCCAACAATATGTTGCCTGTAAGAGACTCACCTCATAGGAAAAGGTACCCATAGACTAAAGGTGAAAGGATGGGGAAAAACATACCATGCACATGGACTCAGCAAAAAAGCTGGAGTATCCATCCTCATTTCAGATAATGTGGACTTCAAGCCAAAGTTAGTGAGAAGGGATAAAGAAGAACATTTCATACTGCTTAAGGGAAGCATAAATCAGCAAGACATAACAATCATAAACATCTATGCCCCAAACAGTGGCTTATCCATGTATGTGAAACAAATCCTTCTCAATTTTAGAAACCAAATAGACCATAACACAACAATACTAGGTGATTTTAACACGCCTCTCTCACCACTGGACAGATCTTCCATAAAATTGAACAAAGAAACCATAGATCTCAATAATACAATCAATAATTTAGACTTAACAGACATTTATAGAATATGCCATCCAACCAAGAGCGAATACACTTTCTTCTCAGCAGCACACGGATCCTTCACTGAAATAGACCATATATTATGCCACAAAGCTAATGTTAGCAAATACAAGAAGATAGAGACACTACCATGTATTCTATCAGATCATAATGGATTGAAGTTAGAAATAAATGAAAGAGTAAAACACAGAAACTATTCCAACAGCTGGAGATTAAACAATATGCTATTATATGATGAATGGATAACAGAAGATATTAGGAAGGAAATTAAAAAATTCTTCGAGGTAAATGAGAACCAAGAAACATCATATCAAACTCTCTGGGACACTATGAAAGCAGTACTTAGAGGGAAATTTATTTCATGGAGCGCATTTAATAAAAGAAGTAAAACTCAACAAATAAACGACCTAACACTACAGCTCAAAACCCTAGAAAAAGAAGAACAGAACAGCACCAAAAGTAGTAGAACACAGGAAATAGATAAACTCAGAGCTGAAATCAATGAAATTGAAACAAAAGAACCAATACAAAAAATTGACAAAATAAATAGTTGTTTCTTCGAAAAAATAAACAAAATTGATAAACCTTTAGCCACACTAACAAAGAGAAGACGGAGAAAACCCAAATCACTAAAATTCGGAATGAACAAGGAAATATCACAACAGACAGGATTGAAATACAAAACATAATTAGAAGCTATTTTGAAAATCTATACTCCAACAAAATAGAAAATTTCGAAGACATCAACAGGTTTCTATAGACATATGAATTGCCTAAACTGAACGAGGAGGACATAAACTATTTAAATAGACCAATTTCAAGTACTGAAATAGAAGAAGTTATCAAAAGCCTACCAACAAAGAAAAGTCTGGGACCACATGTGTTCTCAGCCGAGTTCTACAAAACCTTTAAAGAAGAGCTCATTCCAATACTTCTCAAAGTATTCCATAAAATAGAAGAGGAGGGAACCCTCCCAAACTGATTCTATGAAGCCAATATCACACTGATACCTAAACCAGACAGAGACTCATCAAGGAAAGAAAATTTCAGACCAATATCCTTAATGAACATCGACGCAAAAATTCTCAACAAAATTTAGCAAATCGCATACAAAAACATATTAAAAAGATAGTGCACCATGATCAAGTGGGTTTCATCCCAGGGATGCAAGGTTGGTTCAACATCAGGAAATCAATAAACGTATTCACCATATTAATAGACTTAAAGTCAAGAATCACATGATTATTTCAATAGATGCAGAAAAAGCATTTGATAAAATACAGCAAACCTTCATGCTCAAAACACTAGAAAAATTAGGGATAGTGGGAACATTCCTTAACATTGTAAAGGCCATTTATGCTAAGCCCATGGCTAATAACATTCTAAATGGTGAAAAACTGAAAGCATTCCCCCTAAAAACTGGAACAAGGCAGGGATGCCCTCTTTCACTACTTCTATTCAACATTGTTCTTGAGACTCTGGCCAGAGCAATTAGACAAACCAAAGAAATTAAAGGTATACGAATTGGAAAAGAAGAACTCAGACTATCCCTGTTCGCTGATGACATGATTATATATTTAGAGGAACCTGGAAATTCCACCAGAAAACTCTTAGAACTCATAAGTGAACTCAGTAAAGTAGCAGGTTACAAGATCAATGCCCATAAATCCAACGCAATTTCATACATAAGTGATGAATCTTCAGAAAGAGAAATTAGGAAAACTACCCCATTCACAATAGCCTCGAAAAAAATAAAATACTTGGGAATCAATCTCACAAAAGAGGTGAAAGACCTCTACAATGAGAACTATACAGCACTAAAGAAAGAAATTAAAGAACACCTTAGAAGATGGAAAGCTCTCCCATGTTCTTGGATAGGAAGAATTAATATTGTCAAAATTGCCATACTACCTAAAGTGCTATACAGATTCAATGCAATTCCAATTAAAATCCCAATGACGTACCTTACAGAAATAGAGCAAGCAATTATGAAATTCATCTGGAAGAATAAGAAACCCAGAATAGCTAAAGCAATCCTTAGCAGGAAGAGTGAAACAGGGGGTATTGCAATACCAGATCTTCAACTGTACTACAAAGCAATACTAACAAAAATGGCATGGTATTGGTACCAAAATAGAAAGGTAGATCAATGGTACAGAATAGAGGACACGGACAGAAACCCAAATAAATAAAATTTTCTCATACTAGACAAAGGTGCCAAAAATATGCAATAGATAAAGATAGCCTCTTCAACAAATGGT
>NC_136478.1:67996563-68027818 GCF_902686455.1 Sciurus vulgaris | reverse complement strand
TTCTTCCAGATGAATTTCATAATTGCTTGCTCTATTTCTGTAAGATACGTCATTGGGATTTTAATTGGAATTGCATTCAATCTGTATGGCACTTTTGGTAAAGTGGCCATTTTGACAATATTATTTCTGCCTATCAAAGAACATGGGAGATCTTTCCATCTTCTAAGGTTTTCTTTATTTTCTTTCTTTAGTGTTCTGCAGTTCTCATTGTAGAGGTCTTTCACCACTCTTGTTAGATTGATTCCCAATTATTTTATTTTTTTCGAGGCTATTGTGAATGGGGTAGTTTTTCTAACTTCTCTTTCTGAAGATTCATCACGTATGTATAAAAATGCATTGAATTTATGAGGACTGATCTTATATCCTGCTACATTACTGAATTCATTTATGAGTTCTACAAGTTTCCTGGAGGAATTTCCTGGTTCCTCTAAATATATTATCATGTCATCAGTAAATAGAAATAGTTTGAGTACTTATTTCCATTACACATCCCTTTACGTTTTTCATGTGTCTTATTGCTCTGGCTAGTGTTTCAAGGACTATGTTGAATATAAGTGATGAAAGAGGACATTACTGCCTTGTTCCAGATTTTAGGGGGAATGCTTTCAGTTTTTCACCATTTAGAATGATATTGGCTATGGGCTTAGCGTAGATGGCCTTTACAATGTTAAGGAATGTTCCCCCCTCCCTATTTTTTTCTAGTGTTTTGAGCATGAAGGGGTGCTGTATTTTATCAAATGCCTTTTCTGCATCTATCAAAATAATCATGTGATTATTACCTTTAAGTCTGTTGTTATGGTGAATTACATTTATTGGTTTGTGACTTTTAAACCAACCTTGCATCCGTGGGATAAAACCCACTTGATCGTGGTGCACTATCTTTTTAATATATTTTTGGATGCGATTTGCTAAGATTTTGTAGAGAATTTTTGCATCAATGTTCATTAAGGATATTGTTCTGAAATTTTCTTTCCTCGATGTGCCTCTGTCTGGTTTAGGTATCAGGCTGATATTGGATTCATAGAATGAGTTTGGAAGAGTTCCCCCCTCTTCTATTTCATGGAATACTTTGAGGAGTTTTGGAATGAGATCTTCTTTAAAGGTTTTGTAGAACGTGGCTGAGAACCCATCTGGTCCTGGACTTTTCTTCATTGGTAGCCTTTTGATGACTTCTTCTATTTCACTTCTTGAAGTTGATCTATTTAAATTTTATATGTCCTCCTGGTTCTGTTTAGCCAATTCATATGGCTCTAGAAACCTGTTGTCTTTGGCATTTTCTATTTTGTTGGAATATAAATTTTCAAAATAGTTTCTAATTATGTTTGTGTTTCAATCATGTTTGTTGTGATATTTCCTTGTTCATTTCAAATTTTAGTAATTTGAGTTTTTTTATCTCCTCTTTGTTAGTGTGGCTAATGGTTTATCAATTTTGTTTATTTTTTCAAAAAAACCAACAATTTATTTTGTCAATTTACTCAATTGTTTCTTTTGTTTCAATTTCATTGATTTCAGGTCTGATTTTAACTATTTCCTGTCTTCTACTACTTTTGGTGTTGCTCTGTTTTTATTTATCTAGAGTTTTGAGGTGTAATGTTAGGTAATTTATTTGTTGATTTTTTTTCTTCTTTTATTAAATGCTCTCCATGAAGTAAATTTTCCTCCAAGTACTGCTTTCGTTGTGTCCCAGAGGTTTTGATATGATGTTTCTTTGTTCTCATTTAACTCTAAAACTTTTTTAATTTTCTTCCTGATGTCTTCTGTTATCCGTTCATCATATAATAATGTATTATTTAATCTCCAGGTTTTGGAGTATTTTCTCTTTTTATTATGTCATTTATTTCTAATTTGAATCCATTATGATTTGATAGAATACAAGGTAGTACTTCTATCTTCTTGTACCTGCTAACATTAGCTTTGTGGCATAGGTTATGGTCTGTTTTAGAAAAGGATCCATGTGCTGCTGATAAGAAAGAGTATTCACTCTTTGTCGGATGGTATATTCTATAAATATCCGTTAAGCCTAAATTATTGATTGTGTTATGGAGATCTATGGTTTCTTTGTTCAATTTTTGTTTGGAGGATCTGTCCAGTGGTGGGAGATGTGTGTTAAAATCACCTAGTATTATTGGGTTGTTGTCTATTTGATTTCTTGAATTGAGAAGGATTTGTTTGAGATACACAGATGAGCCACTGTTTGGGGCATAGATATTTATGATTGTTATGTTTTGCTGATTTATCCTTCCCTTAAGGAGTATGTAATGCACTTCTTTACCTCTTCTGAGTAACTTAATCACATAATCTGATATGAAGATGGATACTGTGACATTTTTGCTGTGTCCATGTAAATAGAATATTTTTGTCCCATCTTCTCACCTTTAGTCTGTGGGTATCTGTTTCTATGACATGAGTCTCTTGCAGGAAGCAAATTGTTGGATCTTTCTTTCTAATCCAATCTGCCGCTCTATGTCTTTTGATTGATGAGTTAAGGTCACTAACATTCAGGGTTATCATGGAGATATGATTTGTATTCATGATTTTGGGTTCATTTTTTATTGTAAACAAATGGGATACATGTTGTTTCTCTGTTTGTACATGGGGTAAAGGCATACCATTTGTGTAATCATAAATTTACATATGGTAATGTTGTTTGATTCATTCTGTTATTTTTCTCCTTCCCCCCACCTCTCCCACCCCTCTTTTCCCTCTATACAGTCCTTCCTTCCTCCATTCTTAACACTAATCCTCCTTAGCCCTAACCATATACCTAACCCTAACCCTAATTCCAACCCCTCCCAAACCCCATTGTATGTCATCATCTGCTTATCAGCGAGATCATTCGTCCTTTGGTTTTTTGAGATTGGCTTATCTCATTTAGCATGATATTCTCCAATTTCATCCATTTGCCTGCAAATGCCATAATTTTATCATTCTTTATGGTGGAGTAATATTCCATTGTTTATATATGCCACAGTTTCTTTATCCATTCATCAACTGAAGCACATCTAGGTTGGTTCCACACTCTGGCTATGGTGAGTAGAGCAGCAAGGAACATTGATGTGGCTGTGTCTCTGTAGTATGCTGATTTTAAGTCCTTTGTGTATAGGCCAAGGAGTGGGATAGCTGGGTCAAATGGTGGTTCCATTCCAAGCTTTCTGAGGAATCTCCATACTTCTTTCCAGAGTGGCTGCACCAATTTGCAACCCCACCATCAATGTATGAGTGTACCATTTTCCCCACATCCTTGCCAACACCTATTGTTGCTTGTGGTCTTGATAATCGCCATTCCAATTGGGGTGAGATGGAATCTTAGGTTAGTTTTGATTTGCATTTCTCTTCTTAATAAAGATGTTGAACATTTTTTCGTATATCCGTTGATTGCTTGTACATCTTCTGCAAAGTGTCTGTTCATTTCCTTAGCCCATTTGTTGATTGGATTATTTGTATTCTTGGTGTAGAGTTTTTTGAGTTTATATATTCTGGAAATTAGCACTCTATCTGAAGTATGAGTGGCAAAGATTTTCTCCTACTCTGTAAGCTCTCTCTTCGCATTGCTGATCATTTCCTTTGCTGACAGAAAGCTTTTTAGTTTGAATCTATCCCAGTTGTTGAACCTTACTTTTATTTCATGTGCTATGGGCGTGTTGTTAAGGAAGGCTGATCCCATCCCAAAATGTTGAAGGTTTTGACCTAATTTTGTTCTATAAGATGCAAGATCTCTTGTCTGATTTCAAGGTTCTTGATCCATTTTGAGTTGAGTTTTGTGCAGGGTGAGAGATAGGGGTTTAGTTTCATTCTCTTGCATATGGTTTTCCAGTTTTCACAGCACCATTTGTTGAAGAGACTATCTTTTCTCTATTGCATATTTTTGGTCCTTTTGTCTAGTATGAGAAAATTGTATTTATTTGGGTTTATGTCCATGTCCTCTATTCTGTACCATTGATCTACCTGTCTATTTTTGTACCAAGAGCATGTCATTTTTGTTACTCTTGCTTTGTAGTAGGGTTGAAGATCTGGTATTGTAATACACCTGCTTCGCTCTTTCTGCTAAGGACTGTCTAGCTATTCTGGGTTTCTTATTCTTCCAGATGAATTTTGTAATCGCTTGCTCTATTTCTGTAAGGTATGTCATTGGGATTTTAATTGGAATTGCATTGAATCTGTATAGCACTTTTGTAGTATGGCCATTTTGACAATATTATTTCTGCCTATCGAAGAACATGGGAGATCTTTCCATCTTCTAAGGTTTTCTTTAATTTCTTTCTTTAGTGTTCTGTAGTTCTCATTATAGAGGTCTTTCAGCACTCTTGTGAAATTGATTCCCAAGTATTTTTTTTTTCCCGAGGCTATTGTGAATTGGGTAGTTTTCCTAACTTCTCTTTCTGAAGATTCCTCACGTATGTATAAAAATGCTTTGGATTTATGAGCATTGATCTTGGAACCTGCTTCTTTACTGAATTCACTTATGAGTTCTAAATGTTTTCTGGTGGAATTTCATGGTTCCTCTAAATATATAATCATGTCATCAGCGAACAGGGATAGTTTAAGTTGGTCATTTCCTATTCGTATCCCTTTAATTTCTTTGGTTTGCCTAATTTCTCTGGCTAAAGTTTCAAGGATGATGTTGAATAGAAGTGGTGAAAGAGGGCATCCCTTCCTTCTTACAGTTTTTGGGGGAATTCTTTCAGTTTTTCACCATTTAGAATGATATTGGCCATGGGCTTAGCGTAGATGACCTTTACGAAGTTAAGGAATGTTCCCATTTTCCATATTTTTTCTAGTGTTTTGAGCATGAAGGGATGCTAAATTTTATCGAATGCTTTTTCTGCATCTATTGAAATAATCATGTGTTTCTTAACTTCAAGTCTGTTGTTATGGTGAATGACATTTATTGATTTGTGACTATTAAACCAACCTTGCATCCGTGGGATGAAACCCACTTGATTTTGGTGAACTATATTTTCATACATTTTTGGATGCAATTTGCTAAGATTTTGTAGAGAATATTTGCATCCATGTTCATTAAGGATATTTGTTTGAAATTTTCTTTCCTCGATGTGTCTCAGTCTGGTTTAGGCATCAGGCTGATATTGGCATCATAGAATGAGGTTGGGAGGGCTCCCTCCTCTTCTATTTCATGGAATACTTTGAGGGGTATTGGAATGAGCTCTTCTTTAAAGGTTTTGTAGAACTTGGCTGAGAACTCATCAGGTCCTGGACTTTTCTTTGTTGGTAGGCTTTTGATGACCTCTTCTATTTCATTGCTTGAAATTGGTCTTTTTAAGTTGTGTATGTCCTCCTCGTTCAGTTTAGGTAATTCATATGTCTCTAGAAACTTGTTGATGTCTTCGAGGTTTTCTCTTCTTGGAATATAGATTTTCAAAATAGTTGCTAATTAAGTTTTGTATTTTAATCGTGTCTGTTGTGATATTTCCTTGTTCATTCTGAATTTCAGTAACTTGAGTTTTCTCCCTCTTTCTCTTTGTAAGTGTGGCTAAGAGTTTATCACTTTTGTTTATTTTTTCAAAGAACCAAGTATTTATTTTGTTAACTTTTCCAATTGTTTCTTTTTTTCAATTTTGTTGATTTCGGCTCTGATTTTCACTATTTCCTGTCTTCTACTACTTTTGGTGTTGTTCTGCTGTTCTTTTTCTAGGACTTTGAGGTGTAGTGTTAAGTTGTTTATTTGTTGATTTCTACTTCTTTTGTTGAATGCGCCCCATGAAATAAATCTTCCTCTAAGTACTGCTTTCATAGTGTGCCAGAGATTTTGATATGGTGTGTCTTTGTTCTCATTTACTACTAAGAATTTTTAAATCTCCTTCCTAATATCTTCTGTTATCCATTCATCATATAAAATGGAATTATTTAATCTCCAGGTATTGGAGAAGTTTCTGTTTTTTATTTTGTCATTTATACCTAATTTCAATCCATTATGATCTGATAGAGTACAAGGTAGTATCTCTATCTTTTATGTATTTGCTAACATTAGCTTTGTGGCATAAAATATGATCTATTTTAGAGAAGGATCCATGTGCTGCTGAGAAGAGAGTGTATTCAATCTTCGTTGGATGGTATATTTTATATGTGTCCATTAAGTCTAAATTGTTGATTGTGTTATTGAGATCTATGGTTTCATTATTCAATTTTTGTTTGGAGGATCTATCCAGTTGTGAGAGAGATGTGTTAAAATTGCCTAGTATTATTGTGTTGTGGTCTATTTGATTTCTGTAATTAAGAAGGATTTGTTTGACGTACATGGATGAGCCAAAGTTAGGGGCATAGATATTTATGATTGTTATGTCTTCTGAGTTATGCTTCCCTTACACAGGATGTAATATCTTTCCTTATCCCTTCTGACTAGTTTTGGCTTGAAGTCAACATTATCTGAAATGAGGTTGGATACTCCAGCTTTTTTGCTGTGTCCATATGCATGAAATTTTTTTGTCCCATCCTTTCACCTTTAGTCTATAGGTATCTATTTCTATGAGATGAGTCTCTTGACACAGCATATTGTTGGATTTTTCTTTTTAATCCAATCTGCCACTCTATGTCTTTTGATTGAGGAGTTCAGGCCATTAACATTCAGGGTTATTATTGTGATATGGTTTGTATTCCCAGTCATTTCACTCATTTTTGTTTTTTGCCATGATTTGATTTCTCCTTTATTTGGCTATTGCTTTAGGCTAGTTCCTCCTGTTGCTTATTTTCATCATTGTTTTTCATCTCTTCCTCATGGAATATTTTGCTGAGAATGTTCTGTAATGCTGGCTTTCTTTTTGTAAATTCTTTTAGCTCTGTTTATCATGGAAGGATTTTATTTCATTGTCAAATCTGTAATTAAGTTTTGCTGGGTATAAGATTCTTGGTTGGCATCCATTGTCTTTCAGGGCTTGGTAAATGTTAATCCAGGCCCTTCTAGCTTTTAGGGTCTTGATTGAAAAATCTGCTGATATTCTTATTGGTTTCCCCCTGAATGTAATTTGATTCTTTTCTCTTGTGGCCTTTACAATTCTGTCTTTATTTTGTATGTTAGGTATTTTCATAATAATGTGCCTTACTGTGGGTCTGTTTTAATTTTGTATATTTGGAGTCCTATAATCCTCTTGTATCTGGTTTTCCATTTCATTCTTCAGTTTTTGGAAATTTTCTGATATTATTCATTGAATAAATTGTTCATTCCTTTGGTTTGTTTCTCTAAGCTTTCCTCAATCCCAGTAATTCTTAAATTTGTTCTTTTCCTGGTATCCCATAATTCTTGTGGATTCTGTTCATGATTTCTTAACATCTTCTCTGTTTGGTCAACATTGTTTTCAAGATTAAATATTTTGTCTTCAATATCTGAGGTTCTTTCTTCCAGGTGTTCTATCCTATTGTTTATGTTTTCTATGGACTTTTTAACTTGGTTCATTGTTTTCTTCATTTCAAGGATTTTTTTTTTTTCAGTATCTCTAACTCTTTATTGAAATGATCTCTTGCTTCCTGTATTTGCTCTTTAACTGTTGTTTGGTGCAATCATTTAATGCCTGCATTTTTTCTTTCATCTCCTCCTTCAATGCCTGCATTTGCTTTTTCATCTGCTGGTTTGCTTTCCTGATTGTTTTAATTATGTACATTCTGAATCCCCTTTCTGACATTTTTTCTGCTGTGTTGTCATTGGGTTTTATTCTTATAGTATCTAGGTTTGTTTGGGACATTTTCTTCCCTTGTTTTCTCATATTGGTAAGATAGGAGTGGGACTCTGAGATATTGCAGATTTCCTCTATTGGCTTATAGTGTCCGTATAGATTTCCAGTATATCACCTCCTAGCCTTCAGTAGCCTGCAGTCTTGGAGAAACTTGATAATGCAATGCTTCTGAAGAAAGCTGCCCCTAGCCTACTATTGGTTCCGTGGTTGGGGATTGGCTCTGTGCTGAAACACTCTACTGGGCAGCCTGCTCCACGAAGCTGGCTGTGGAAGAAGCCTGCTGCCAGAGGGAGCAGAGCTACTTGGGGAAGTCTCTGACTGCCCTTCCTTCTCCCAGAAGACACCTGCGGGCTGGGGCCTGCCACTGCGTCCAGGGCTTGGAGCTGGCTCTGTGCAGAAAGGTTCTTACTGTGCAGCCTGCTCTGAGAAGCTGCTGTGGAACCTGCCACAGGAGGGAGCAGGGCTGCTTGGGAACGTCTCTGGCAGCCATGCTCTGGTCGCAGTAGCTGCCTGCAGGCCGGGACCAGCTACTGGGTCCGGGGCTTGAAGCTGGCTCTGTGTGGACAAGCTCTCACTGGGGGGCCTGCTCCAAGAAGCTGTTTGTGGAATGAGCCTGCCGCCAGAGGGTGCAGGTCTGCTTGTGGAAGACTCTAGCTGCCCTGCCCTGCTCCGAGAAGCTTATTCTGTCTGGGCCTGCTTCCCAGGCCGAGCATCACCTGGTGGGAGATACTTACCCCGTGGCTCTATGTTATTCTGAGTCTCTCAAGGCCTCCCATTCTTGAATTCTGAGTTCTGGAGTGATGGAAGTTGCAGTCACTCTCTAGTCCACCATCTTGGATCTCTCCCTCATTTTTTATTTTTTGACATGACTTGTTTTCTCCTTTATTTGGCCGTTCCTTTAGGGTAGTTCCTTCCTTTGATGATTTACATAATTGTGTTTCATCTCTTTCTCCCAGAATATTTTGCTGAGAATGATCTGTAATGCTGGCTTTCTCTTTGTAAATTCTCTCAGCTTTTGTTCATCATGGAGGAATTTTATTTTGTCCTCAAATCTGAAGGTAAGTTTTGGTGGGTATAAGATTATTGGTTGGCATCCATTTTCTTTCAGGGCTTGGTAGATGTTGTTGAAGGCCCTTCTAGCTTGTAGGGTCTGGATTGAAAAATCTGCTGATATACGTATTGCTTTCCCCCTGAATGTAATTTGATTATTTTTCTCTCACAGCCTTTAAAAGCCTGTCTTTAATTTGTATGTTAGGTATTTTTATTATAGTGTGACTCTTTGTGGGTCTGTTGTAATTTTGTGTGTTTGGAGTCCTATAAGCCTCTTGTACTTGATTTTCCATTTCATTCTTCAGATTTGGGAAATTTTCTGATATCATTTCATTGAATAGATTGTTAATTCCTTTGGTTTGTTTCACTAAGCCTTCCTCAATCCCATTAATTCTTAATTTTGGCCTTTACACAATATCCCAAAATTCTTGTAGATTCTGTTAATGATTTCTTACCACTTCTCTGTTTGGTCAACTATGTTTTCAAGTGTAAATATTTTGTCTTCAGTGTCTGAAGTTCTCTCTTTCAGGAGTTCTATCCTATTGGTTATGCTTTTTTTATTGTAAACAAATGGGATACATGTTGTTTCTCTGTTTGTACATGGCGTAAAGGCATACCATTTGTGTAATCATAAATTTACATAGGGTAATGTTGTTTGATTCATTCTGTTATTTTTTCCCTTACCCCCACCCCTCCCACCTCTCTTTTCCCTCTATACAGTCCTTCCTTCCTCCATTCTTGCCCCCCACCCTGACCATCACTCTAACCCTAACACTAACCCCTCCCGCCCCCATTATGTGTCATCATCCACTTATTAGCAATATCATTCGTCCTTCAGTTTTTTTGAGTTTGGCTTATCTCACTTAGCATTATATTCACCAATTTCATCCATTTGCCTGCAAATGCCATATTTTATCATTCTTTATGGCTGAGTAACATTCCATTGTATATATATACCACAGTTTCTTTATCCATTCATCAATTGAAAGACATCTATGTTGGTTCCACAATCTGGCTGTTGTGAATTGAGCAGTTATGAACATTGATGTGGCTGTATCTCTGCAGTATGCTGACTTTAAGTCCCTTGGGTATAGGCCAAGGCGTGGGGTAGCTGGGTCAAATGGTGGTTTCATTCCAAGACTCCTAATGAATCTCCACACTCCTTTCCAGAGTGGCTGCACTCATTTGCAGCCCCACCAGCAATGTATGATTGTACCTCTTTCCCCACATCCTCGCCAACACCTGTTGTTGCTTGTATTCTTGATAATCACCATTCTAATTGGGATGAGAGGGAATCTTAGGATGGTTTTGATTTGCATTTCTTTTATTACAAGAGATATTGAACATTTTTCCATATGTTTGTTGAGCACTTGTATATCTTCTTCTGTGAAGTGTCTATTCATTTCCTTAGCCCATTTGTTGATTGGATTATTTGAATTCTTGGTGTAGAGTTTTTTGAGTTCTTTATAGATTCTGGAAATTAGCACTCTATCTGAAGTAGGAGTGTCAAAGATTTTCTCCCACTCTGCAGCTCTCTCTTCACATTGCTGATAGTTTTCCTTGCTGAGAGAAAGCTTTTTAGTTTGAATCTATCCCAGTTATTGATCCTTGCTTTCATTTCTTGTGCCATGGGAGTCCTGTTGAGGAAGTCTGGTCCTTAGCCGACATGTTGAAGATCTGGACCTACCTTTTCTTCTATAATCTGCAGGGTCTCTGGTCTGATTCCCAGTTCCTTAATCCATTTTGAGTTTAGTTTCATGCATGGTGACAGATATGGTATTAGGTTCATTCTGTTCCATATGAATTTCCAATTCTCCCAACATCATTTGTTGAAGAGACTATCTTTTCTCCATTGCTTTTTTCTGGCCCATTTGTCTAGTATGAGAAAATTGTATTTATTTGGTTTTGTGTCCGTGTCCACTATTCTGTACCATTGATCTACCTTTCTATTTTGGCACCAATATCATGCCGTTTTTGTTACTATTGCTTTGTAGTAGAGTTGAAGATCTGGTATTATGATACCCCTGCTTCACTTTTTCTGCTAAGGATTGCTTTAGCTGTTCTGGGTTTCTTATTCTTCGAGATGAATTTCATAATTGCTTGCTCTATTTCTGTAAGGTACATCATTGGGATTTTAATTGGAATTGCATTGAATCTCTATAGCGTTTTAGGTAGTATGGCCATTTTGACAATATTAATTCTTCCTATCCAAGAAGATGGGAGATCTTTCCATCTTCTAAGATTTTCATTAATTTCTTTCTTTAGTGTTCTGTAGTTCTCATTGTAGAGGTCTTTCATCTCTTTTGTGAGATTGATTCCCAAATATTTTATTTTTTTCGATGCTATTGTGAATGGGGTAGTTTTTCTAACTTCTCTTTCTGAAGATTCATTACATATGTATAAAAATGCGTTGAATTTATGAGCATTGATCTAATATCCTCCTACTTTACTGAATTCACTTATGAGTTCTAAGAGTTTTCTGGTGGAATTTCCTGGGTACTCTAAGTATATAATCATATCATCGCAAATAGGGATATTTTGAGTTCTTGTTTTCCTATTTGTATCCCTTTAATTTCTTTGGTCTGTCTAATTGCTCTTGCTAGAGTTTCAAGGACGATATTGAATAGAAGTGGTGAAAGAGGGCATCCCTGCCTTGTTCCAGTTTTTAAGGGGAATGCTTTCAGTTTTTCACCATTCAGAATGATATTAGCCATTGCCTTAGCGTAGATGGCCTTTAAAATGTTAAGGAGTGCTCCCACTATCCCTATTTTTTCTAGTTTTTTGAGCATGGAGGGGTGCTGTATTTTATCAAATGATTTTTCTGCATCTATTGAAATAATCATGTGATTCTTGACTTTAAGTCTATTGATATGGTGAATTATATTTATTGATTTCGTGATGTTGTATCAACCTTGCATCCCTGGGATGAAACCCATTTGATCATGATGCACTACCTTTTGAATATGTTTTTGTATGCGATTTGCTAAAATTATGTTGAGAATTTTTGCGTCGATGTTCATTAAGGATATTGGTCTGAAATTTACTTTCCTCGAAGTGTGTCTGTCTGGTTTAGGTATCATGGTAATATTGGGTTCATAAAATTAGTTTCGGAGGGTTCTTTCTTCTTCTATTTTGTGGAAAACTTTGAGAAATATTGGAATGAGCTCTTCTTTAAAGGTTTTGTAGAACTCGGCTGAGAACCCATCTGGTCCCGGACTTTTCTTTGTTGGTAGGCTTTTGATTACTTCATCTATTTCATTACTTGAAATTGGTCTATTTAAATTTTGCATGTCCTCCTCATTCAGTTTAGGCAATTCATATGTCTCTACAAACCTGTTCTTGTCCTCAAAATTTTCTATTTTGTTGGAGTATAGATTTTCAAAATAGCTTCTAATTATGTTTTGTATTTTAATCATGTCTGTTGTGATGTTTCCTTGTTCATTCCAAATTTTAGTGATTGGGCTTTTCTCTCATCTTCTCTTTGTTACTGTGCAAAAGGTTTATCAATTCTGTTTATTTTTTTGAAGAACCAATTTCTTATTTTGTCAATTATTTGTATTGTTTCTTTTGTTTCAATTTCATTGATTTCAGATCTGATTTTAACTATTTTCTGTCTTCTATGACTTTTGGTGTTGGTCTGTTCTTCTTTTTCTAGGTCTTTGAGCTGTAGTGTTAGGTCATTTATTGGTTGAGTTTTACTTCATTTATTGAATGCACTCCATGAATGAATTTCCCTCTGAGTACTGGTTTCATAGTGACCCAGAGATTTTGTTATTATGTTTCTTTGTTCTCATTTACCTCTAAGTATTTTTTTTTAATTTTCTTCCTAATACCTTCTGTTATCCACTCATCATATAATAGCATATTGTTTAATCTCCAAGTGTTGGGGTAGTTTCTCTTTTTTACTCTTTCATTTATTTCTAACTTCAATGCATTATGATCTGATAAAATACAAGGTAGTGTCTCTATCTTCTTATATTTGCTACATTAGCTTTGTGGCATAATATATGGTCTATTTTAGAGAAGGATCCATGTGCTGCTGAGAAGAAAGTTATTCCCTCTTGGTTGGATGGTATATTCTATAAATATCTGTTAAGTCGACATTATTGATTGTGTTATTGAGATCTATGATTTCTTTGGTCAATTTTTGTTTGGAAGATCTGTCCAGTGGTGAGAGAGGTGTGTTAAAATCACCTAGTATTATTGTGTTATGGTCTATTTGGTTTCTGAAATTGAGAAGGATTTGTTTGACATACATGGATGAGCCATTGTTTGAGGCATAGATGTTTATGATTGTTATGTCTTGCTGATTTATGCTTCCCTTAAGCAGTATGAAATGTCCTTCTTTATCCCTTCTGACTAACTTTGGCTTGAAGTCCACATTATCGGAAATGAGGATGGATACTCCAGCTTTTTTGCTGAGTCCATGTGCATGGTATGTTTTTCCCCATCCTTTCACCTTTAGTCAATGGATATCTTTTCCTATGAGGTGAGTCTCATGCAGGCAACATATTGTTAGATCTTTCTTTTTTATCCAATCTGCAAGTCTATGTCTTCTGATTGATGAGTTCAGGCCATTAACATTCAGGGTTGTTATTGAAATATGATTTGCATTCCTGATCATATTTGGTTCTTTTTTTTTTTTTTTTTTTTGCACTACTTGGATTCTCCTTTATTTAACAATTCCTTTAGGATACTTTCTCGCTTTGCTGATTTGTTTCTTTGTTTTTCATCTATTCCTCATGGAATATTTTGCTGAGAATGCTCTGTAATGCCAGCTTTCTTTTTGTAAATTCTTTTAGCTTTTGTTTATCATGGAAGGATTTTATTTCATCGTCAAATTTGAAGGAAGTTTTGCTGGGTATGAGATTCTTGGTTGGCATCCATTTTCTTTCAGGGCTTGAAAAATGTTGTTCCAGGCCTTTCTAGCTTTTAGAACCTGGAACAAAAAAACCTGCTGATATCCATATTGGTTTCCCCTGAATATAATTTTGCTCTTTTCCTCACAGCCTTTAAAATTCTGTCTTTATTTTGTATGTTACGTATTTTCATTATAATGTGCCTTGGTGTGGGTCTGTTGTAATTTTGTGTATTTGTAGTTCTATAAGCCTCTTGAACTTGATTTTCCATTTCATTCTTCAGATTGGGGAAATTTTCTGATATTATTTCATTGAATATATTGTTCATTCCTTTGGTTTGTTTCTCTAAGCCTTCCTCAATCCCTATAATTCTTAAATTTGGCCTCTTCATGATATCCCATTTTCCAGGTGTACAAGTTTTTAAAACAGGAAATTTATCAAGCTGCTATTCTAGAAATCATACTTGTCTGTAATGGTAATTATAAAGAGTAAATTTTATTGGGGATTCATTCCTATCATTTAATGTTCTATTATGACCTGTTATCAATAGGGTATATGTAAAATTTGTTACTTTTTACACCGAGATAAAGAATTTTAAATGTAAATGTATTTCTAAACATTAGAGCCTGATTTGTTTAAAGGTATTGTGAAACAAAAGCATTTTGCCACTTTGCCACACAAAAGGAAATTTAGAAGCTCTCTCAACCTTTCTTTAATTCATGTTTTAGATATAATGTTAAATTGTGTTACTAATGTTCATGTAGACTCAGGAGATAATATATGTAAACTGCTTAAAATGACATTTAAGAAAGAGTGCAATGTGCAGAAGCAAAAATGGGACAACAGTGATTAAGATTAGGGTCTCTGACCTCATGACCTTTGGACAGTGGACTTCTTTGAGAGCTACACAGAGCTCCTAACATTGCACTTTGCAGCTCTACCATCTTAGATATACAGGTTCAACTTGATTCCTTGGCCACTGTCATCCTGCAACGGAGAAGGAAGGAGGGCTTTGCCTGTTCCTTGGTGAAGAGTGCTGTTTCTACGCCAACTGCTCTGGCATTGTATAAGATAAAATCGAAAACCTACAAAAAGATCTGGAACATTGTAGGAGTGAGCTCCACTCTAATTTCCTCTGGACTGGGATACACGGGTGGCTCCCCTACCTCCTCCTGCTTAGGGGACCGCTAATCACCATTATCCTTGTGTTCACCTTTGTGCCTTGCATAATCAATAAGCTTATCCATTTCCTGAAAAGCTAGGCTAAGTCTGTGCAGCTCATGGTGGTCTGACAGCATTATACTGCCCTACATAATGATGATTGGGAGCCCTATAGGATCATGGATCACTCGTATCAGGACACTGGGGTCTAAGTGTCTCTCCCTTAAGCCCTGCTCCTCCTGAGGGGCCCGCCTGAAGTGCTTAGATGGTAGTCAATGACGGGTAAGATCCTCAGAGGAGGACAACCTAAGATAGGCACACCTTCGAGTAAGGTGGACCCCCAAACTGCTAGGGTGATGTTCCATGATGGGTAAGACCCTCCCAGGGGCAACCTAGGACAGACACACCCTTAATATAAAACAAAAAAGGGGGATATGTTGGGACTAATGACACGTTAACTAACTCAGGCTGATTCCTTATTTTTGGTGAGTGAGCAAGATCAAGGGCTCAAAGGTGGTTTCAAAGGTTAATGACAATAAATCCGACCACTGTCAGGGATTGGTTAACAACATTTCTGCAAACATGATCACCTCGTGCTTGCCATATAGTCCTATGGGACTCTCACCTGTATAAACCCCCATGCCTTGCTGACCTTTAAGCTGATTGGTTCCTGCCTAGCCCCCACCCTACATAAAAGCTGTGTGATTTCCTCAATAAGCAAGATCCTGCTGTGACTGATCTCCCTGATGTGTCTGATTGTCCTCTGACCAGAGGGCTGGGAGTGGGCAGTCAGTCAGCCGTACCTATCCTGGCCTGACCTTGTTGGGGAGTGTCCCCTTCCCTTGCCACTGGTCAAGAAGAGCAAGGGGGCTTAAGGCCCCAACACCCATGAAGGGACAAATACTGATCTCCCACAAGAATGGGTTGTTTACAGTGAGTGCAGGATTTCTGCTCACTCTTGCTCCCTGTCCTACTCTGTAATCTCCTGCACCTGCTCCACCATTGTGATTCCATCTGTTGTGAGGCCCTCACCAGAGATGAGCAGATGTTGGCACCAGGCTCTTCACTCTCCAGAATTGTAGCTAAATAAATCTCTTTTCTTTATAAACTATTGCACAGGCATTTTGATATGAGTTCAGAAACAGGTCACTACAACCTGTAAATATCTTTCAGTTTGGAGCACCATGGTCAACACTGGCATGACCCTTTTCACAGACCAGATCCTGAAACCCAGGGTGATGAGACTTATTTCTCCTAATGATAAATTCTGTAATAAAGTATGTTTAAGAATCCAATTAGAACTAATCAGCAGGGGCCAAGATGACCTAGAGTTGTCATGGCAGGGGGACTTGAAAGTGTGATGTCATCCTGCTGTCAGTCAACATCAGAGGTGGACATGGTATGACTCTTTGGAAACTTGTCTCGGGTCCCCAGTAAAACTGGAGTGTAGGAGAGGCATGTGATCACTCTCCTCTCTGGGAGAACTCTCTCCCTTGAGAGTGTCCCTTTCCCTTTTCCTACCCCTTCAGCAATCGCTTCCTGTTGCTCTGAGTGACATTTCTGAAATCTTTCTGACTGGATCACAAGAACTGGAGCTGGAAGGGGTCTTCCTGCTGCCTCAGTTTCCTGGAAGGTCCCAGACCTGTCACTCAATCCTGTCCCTCCCTGCATTGTAGGAGCTCTATCTCTTCTCACTTAAATCCCACTCTGTTCACTCTTCACTCTTGTCATTGTCCATCTAGTTTATTCTTCACATTGGTGAGAGAAAAAAAATCCAGAAGGAATTGGTGAGCCCTGCAGCCTTCACAAACCCCAATGTGGGGAATCTAGTTTCATCTCAAGAATCTGTTTTCTTTTTTTTTTTAATTTATTTTTATTTTAAACAAATGGGATACATGTTGTTTCAGTTTGTACATGGAGTAACAGCATACCATTTGCATATTCATATATTTACATACAGTAATGATGTTTGATTCATTCCGTTATTTTTTCCTTCGCTCGACCCCACCCACCTCTCTTTTCCCTCTATACAGTCCGTTCTTCCTCCATTCTTGTTCCCCTCCTACCCCCCCATTAAGTGTCATCATCCGCTTATCAGTGAGATCATTCCTCTTTTGGATTTTTGAGATTGGCTTAACTTACTTAACATGATATTCTCCAATTTCAACCATTTGCCTGAAAATGTCATAATTTTATTATTCTTTATAACTCAGTAATATTCCATTGTATATATATATATACCAGAGTTTCTTTATCCATTCATCAATTGAAGGACATCTAGGTTGATGCCATAGTCTGGCTATTATGAATTGAGCTACTATGAACACTGATGTGGCTGTATCTCTGTAGTGTGCTGATCTTAAGTCCTTTGGGTATAGGCCGAGGAGTGGGATATCTGGGTCAAATGGTAGGCCCATTCCAAGTTTTCGAAGGAATCTCCACACTGCTTTCCAGAGTGGCTGCACTAATGTGCAGTCCCATCAGCACTGTATGAGTGTACCTTTGTCCCCACATCCTCTCCAACACCTACTGTTGCTTGTATTCTTGATAATCGCCATTCTAATTGGGGTGAGATGGAATCTTAGTGTAGTTTTGATTTGCATTTCTCTTATTACTAAAGATGTTGAACATTTTTTCATATATCTGTTGATTTCTTGTATATCTCCTTCTGTGAACTGTCTGTTCATTTCCTTAACCCATTTGTTGATTGGGTCATTTGTATTCTTGGTATAGAGTTTTTTCAGTTCTTTATATATTCTGGAAATTAGTGCTCTATCTGAAGTATGAGTGGCAAAGATATTCTCCCACTCTGTAGGCTCTGTCTTCGCATTGCTGATAGTTTCCTTTGCTGAGAGAAAGCTATTTAGTTTGAATCTCTCCCAGTTATTGATTCTTGCTTTTATTTCTTGTGCTATGGGAGTCCTGTTAAGGAAGTCTGATCCTAAGCCAACAAGGTGAAGATTTTGACCTACATTTTCTTCTATAAGATGCAGGGTCTCTGGTCTGATTTCAAGATCCTTGATCCATTTTGAGTTGAGTTTTGTGCAGGGTGAGAGATAGGGGTTTAGTTTCATTCTTTATTTATTTATTTATTTATTTTTTGTTTCTTGCTTCTTTTTATTCAAATGGGTCACACCCTCCTGGTTTTTTTTTTTTTTTTTTAATTTTTATTTTTTTTATTGTAAACAAATGGGATACATGTTGTTTCTCTGTACATGGCACAAAGGCATACCATTTGTGTAATCATAAATTTACATAGAGTAATGTTGTTTGATTCATTCTGTTATTTTTTCCCTTCCCCCCACCCCTCCCACCCCTCTTTACCCTCTATACAGTCCTTCCTTCCTCCATACTTGCCCCCCTCCCTAACCCTAACTCTAACCCTAACACTAACCCTTCCCTCCCCCCCATTATGTGTCATCCTCCACTTATTAGCGATATCATTCATCCCTTGGCTTTTTGAGATTGGCTTATCTCACTTAGCATGATATTCTCCAATTTCATCCATTTGCCGGCAAATGCCATAATTTTATCATTCTTTATGGCTGAGTAATATTCCATTGTATATATATACCACAGTTTCTTTAGCCACTCATCAATTGAAGGGCATCTAGGTTGGTTCCACAGTCTGGCTATTGTGAATTGAGCAGCTATGAACATTGATGTGGCTGTATCTCTGTAGTATGCTGATTTTAAGTCCTTTGGGTATAGGCCAAGGAGTGGGATAGCTGGGTCAAATGGAGGGTCCATTCCGAGTTTTCTAAGGAATCTCCACACTGCATTCCAGAGTGGCTGCACTAATTTGCAGCCCCACCAGCAATGTAAGAGTGTACCTTTCTCCCCACATCCTCGCCAACACCTGTTGTTGCTTGTATTCTTGATAATCGCCATTCTAATTGGGGTGAGATGGAATCTTAGGGTAGTTTTGATTTGCATTTCTCTATTACTAGAGATGTTGAACATTTTTCCATATGTTTGTTGATTGCTTGTAGATCTTCTTCTGTGAAGTGTCTATTCATTTCCTTAGCCCATTTGTTGATTGGGTTATTTGTATTCTTCGTGTAGAGTTTTTTGAGTTCTTTATAGATTCTGGAGATTAGTGCTCTATCTGAAGTATGATTGGCAAAGATATTCTCCCACTCTGTAGGCTCTTTCTTCGCATTGCTGATAGTTTCCTTTGCTGAGAGAAAGCTTTTTAGTTTGAATCTATCCCAGTGGTTGATTCTAGCTTTTATTTCTTGTGCTATGGGAGTCCTGTTAAGGAAGTCTGGTCCTAGACCAACAAGGTGAAGATTTGGACCTACTTTTTCTTCTATAAGATGCAGGGTCTCTGGTCTGATTCCGAGGTCCTTAATCCATTTTGAGTTTAGTTTCGTGCATGGTGAGAGATATGGGTTTAGTTTCATTCTGTTGCATATGGATTTCCAATTCTCCCAGCACCATTTGTTGAAGAGGCTATCTTTTCTCCATTGCATATTTTTGGCCCCTTTGTCTAGTATGAGAAAATTGTATTTATTTGGGTTTGTGTCCGTGTCCTCTATTCTGTACCATTGATCTACCTTTCTATTTTGGTACCAATACCATGCCGTTTTTGTTACTATTGCTTTGTAGTAGAGTTGAAGATCTGGTATTGCAATACTCCCTGTTTCACTCTTCCTGCTGAGGATTGCTTTAGCTATTCTGGGTTTCTTATTCTTCCAGATGAATTTCATGATTGCTTGCTCTATTTCTGTAAGGTACATCATTGGGATTTTAATTGGAATTGCATTGAATTTGTATAGCACTTTAGGTAGTATGGCCATTTTGACAATATTAATTCTTCCTATCCAAGAACATGGAAGATCTTTCCATCTTCTAAGGTGTTCTTTAATTTCTTTCTTTAGTGTTGTATAGTTCTCATTGTAGAGGTCTTTCACCTCTTTTTTGAGATTGATTCCCAAGCATTTTATTTTTTTCGAGGCTATAGTGAATGGGGTAGTTTTCCTAATTTCTCTTTCTGAAGATTCATCACTTATGTATAAAAATGCGTTGGATTTGTGGGCATTGATCTTGTAAAGTGCTACTTTACTGAATTCACTTATGAGTTCTAAGAGTTTTCTGGTGGAATTCCCAGGTTCCTCTAAATATATAATCATGTCATCAGCGAACAGGGATAGTTTGAGTTCTTCTTTTCCAATTCGTATCCCTTTAATTTCTTTGGTTTGTCTAATTGCTCTGGCCAGAGTCTCAAGAACGATGTTGAATAGAAGTGGTGAAAGAGGGCATCCCTGCCTTGTTCCAGTTTTTAGGGGGAATGCTTTCAGTTTTTCACCATTTAGAATGATATTAGCCATGGGCTTAGCATAGATGGCGTTTACAATGTTAAGGAATGTTCCCACTATCCCTATTTTTTCTAGTGTTTTGAGCATGAAGGGGTGCTGTATTTTATCAAATGCTTTTTCTGCATCTATTGAAATAATCATGTGATTCTTGACTTTAAGTCTGTTGATATGGTGAATTACGTTTATTGATTTCCTGATGTTGAACCAACCTTGCATACCTGGGATGAAGCCCACTTGATCATGGTGCACTATCTTTTTAATATGTTTTTGTATCCGATTTGCTAAAATTTTGTTGAGAATTTTTGCGTCGATGTTCATTAAGGATTTTGGTCTGAAATTTTCTTTCCTTGATGAGTCTCTGTCTGGTTTAGGTATCAGGGTGATATTGGCTTCATAGAATGAGTTTGGGAGGGTTTCCTCCTCTTCTATTTTATGAAATACTTTGAGAAGTATTGGAATGAGCTCTTCTTTAAAGGTTTTGTAGAACTCGGCTGAGAACCCATCTGGTCCCGGACTTTTCTTTGTTGGAAGGCTTTTGATGACTTCTTCTATTTCAGTACTTGAAATTGGTCTATTTAAATTGTTTATGTCCTCCTCGTTCAGTTTAGGCAATTCATATGTCTCTAGAAACCTGTTGATGTCTTCGAAATTTTCTATTTTGTTGGAGTATAGATTTTCAAAATAGCTTCTAATTATGTTTTGTATTTCAATCCTGTCTGTTGTGATATTTCCTTGTTCATTCCGAATTTTAGTGATTTGGGTTTTCTCTCGTCTTCTCTTTGTTAGTGTGGCTAAAGGTTTATCAATTTTGTTTATTTTTTCAAAGAACCAACTATTTATTTTGTCAATTTTTTGTATTGTTTCTTTTGTTTCAATTTCATTGATTTCGGCTCTGAGTTTAACTATTTCCTGTCTTCTACTACTTTTGGTGTTGGTCTGTTCTTCTTTTTCTAGGGCTTTGAGCTGTAGTGTTAGGTCGTTTATTTGTTGAGTTTTACTTCTTTTATTAAATGCGCTCCATGAAATAAATTTCCCTCTAAGTACTGCTTTCATAGTGTCCCAGAGATTTTGATATGATGTTTCTTTGTTCTCATTTACCTCTAAGAATTTTTTAATTTCCTTCCTAATATCTTCTGTTATCCATTCATCATATAATAGCATATTGTTTAATCTCCAGATGTTGGAATAGTTTCTGTGTTTTACTCTTTCATTTATTTCTAACTTCAATCCATTATGATCTGATAGAATACATGCTAGTGTCTCTATCTTCTTGTATTTGCTAACATTAGCTTTGTGGCATAATATATGGTCTATTTTAGAGAAGGATCCATGTGCTGCTGAGAAGAAAGTGTATTCGCTCTTGGTTCGATGGTATATTCTATAAATGTCCGTTAAGTCTAAATTATTGATTGTGTTATTGAGATCTATGGTTTCTTTGTTCAATTTTTGTCTGGAAGATCTGTCGAGTGATGAGAGAGGCGTGTTAAAATCACCTAGTATTATTGTGTTATGGTCTATTTGGTTTCTGAAATTGAGAAGGATTTGTTTGACATACATGGATGAGCCACTGTTTGGGGCATAGATGTTTATGATTGTTATATCTTTCTGATTTATGCTTCCCTTAAGCAGTATGAAATGACCTTCTTTATCCCTTCTGACTAACTTTGGCTTGAAGTCCACACTATCGGAAATGAGGATGGATACTCCAGCTTTTTTGCTGAGTCCATGCGCATGGTATGTTTTTCCCCATCCTTTCACCTTTAGTCTATGGGTATCTTTTTCTATGAGGTGAGTCTCTTGCAGGCAACATATTGTTGGATCTTTCTTTTTAATCCAATCTGCCAGTCTATGTCTTTTGATTGATGAATTCAGGCCATTAACATTCAGGGTTATTATAGAGGTATGATCTGGTTTCCCGGTCATTTGGTTCATTTTTTAAATTCTATTTATTTATTTCTTGACACAACTTGTTTCCTCCTTTATTTGACAATTCCTTTAGGATAATTCCTCCCTTTGCTGATTTGCTGCTTTGTTTTTCATCTCTTCCGCATGGAATATTTTGCTGAGAATGTTTTGTAATGCTGGCTTTCTTTTTGTAAATTATTTTAGCTTTTGTTTATCATGGAAGGATTTTATTTCATCGTCAAATTTGAAGGTAAGTTTTGCTGGGTATAAGATTCTTGATTGGCATCCATTTTCTTTCAGGACTTGAAAAATGTTGTTCCAGGCCCTTCTAGCTTTTAGGGTCTGGATTGAAAAGTCTGCTGATATCCGTATTGGTTTCCCCCTGAATGTAATTTGGTTCTTTTCTCTCACAGCTTTTAAAATTCTGTCTTTATTTTGTATGTTAGGTATTTTCATTATAATGTGCCTTGGTGTGGGTCTGTTGTAATTTTGTGTATTTGGAGTCCTATAAGCCTCTTGAAACGAATTTTTTTATTTCTCCCCTGATGTCTCCTGTTATCCATTCATCATACAATAGCATACTATTTAATCTCCAGGTGTTGGAGTAGTTTGTTTTTTTATTCTGTCATTTATTTCTAATTTCAATCCATTATGATCTGATACAATACAAGATAGTATCTCTATCTTCTTGTATTTGCTAACAGTAGCTTTCTGGCATAATATGTGTTCTATTTTAGAGAAGGATCCATGTGCTGCTGTGAAGAAAGTGTATTGCTCTTTGTTGGATGGTATATTCTATAAATGTCTGTTAAGTCTAAATTATAGATTGTGTTTTTGAGATCTCTGGTTTCTTTTTTCAATTTTTGTTTGGAAGATTTGTCCAGTGGGGAGAGAGGTGTGTTAAAATCACCTAGTATTAATGTGTTGTGGTCTATTTGATTCCTGGAATTGAGAAAGATTTTTTGATGTACATGGATTAGCCACTGTTTGGGGCTAGATATTTATTATTGTTATGTCTTGCTGATTTATGCTTCCCTTAAGCAGTATGAAAAGTCCTTCTTTATCCTTTCTGACTAACTTTGGCTTGAAGTCCACATTATCTGATATGAGGATAGATACTCTGGCTTTTTTGCTGAGTCCATGTGCGTGGTATGTTTTTCCCATTTCTTCACCTTTAGTCTATGGGTATCTCTTTCTGTGTGATGAGTCTCTTGCAGGCAGCATATTGTTGTATCTTTTTTATCCAATCTGCCAGTCTATGTCTTTTGATTGATGAGTTAAGGCCATTAACATTCAGGGTTATTATTAAGATATGATTTCTATTCCTGGTCCTTTTGCTCAATTATTTTGACACAACTTGGTTTCTCCTTTATTTGGCTATTACTTTAGGGTAGTTCCTGTAAGGAATCCCACAGAAACCACACCGGACATGGGAAATCACATAAGGGAGTTTAATAAGCAAACAGAGTGTCTCCCTCCAGGGTAAGAGAGAAAATGAGAGGAAAAGAAAGGGAATGAGAAAGGGCACATGCAAGAAAATGTGAAAGCCAGGAGGATAGAGAAAGTGAGTAGGGAAGAGAGAAAGATGAGAAAAGATGGCGGGTAGCTACAGTAAAGCTGTTGAATTCCGCCAGGCTAACAGGGGACCAATATTGGAGAAGGATGCTTGCAAGCTGACTGATAAACCAATAGCTAGCTAGGATGTTCACAGATTGACAAATGGTTGGGAGGTGGGGAAAATGTCTGCAAAAGAAAGGGTGGGGGAGCAGCTTTATACATTACAGTTCCTCCTTTTGCTGATTTACATCATTTTGTTTCATCTCTTCATCATGTAATATTTCACTGAGAATGTTCTATAGTGCTGGCTTTTATTTGTAGATTCTTTAGCTTTTGTTTATTATGGAAGGATTTTATTTTGTCATCAAATCTGAAGGTAAGTTTTGCTGGGTATAAGATTCTTGGTTGGCATCTGTTTTTTTCATGGCTTGAAAACTGTTGTTCCAAGCCCTTCTTACTTTTAGGGTCTGGATTGAAAAAATCTGCTGATATTCATATTGATTTCCCCCAAATGTAATTTGATTCTTTTCTCTCATAGCCTTTAAACTTCTGTCTTTATTTTGTATGTTAGGTATTTTCCTTAAAATGTGCCTTGGTGTGGATCTGTTGTAATTGTGAATATTTGGTATTCTGTAAGCTCCTTCTACTTAATTTTCAATATCATTCTTCTGTTTTGGGAAATTTTCTGATATTATTTCACTGAACAGATTGTTCATTCCTTTGGTTGTTTCTCTGTGCCTTCCTCAATCCTAATAATTCATAATTTTGTTCTTTTCATGATATCCCATAATTCTTGTAGATTCTGTTCATGATTTCTTACCATCTTCTCTGTTTGGTCAACTTTGTTTTCAAGATTAAATATTTTGTCTTCAATGTCTGAGGTTCTGTCTTCCAGGTGATCTATCCTATTGGTTATGCTTTCTATTGAGTTTTTAATTTTGTTTATTGTTTTCTTCATTTCAAGGATTTCTGTTTGATTTTTTTCCAGTATCTCTATCACTTTATGGAAATGATCTTTTGCTTTCCACATTTGCTCTTTTAAATGTTGATTGGTGTGATCATTCAATGCCTGCATTTGCTCTTTCATCTCATCTTTTGCTTCTCTGATTATTTTAATTATGTACATTCTGAACTCCCTTTCTGACATTTCTTCTGCCATTCTCTGTCACTGGAATTTATTCCTGTAGCATCTAGTTTTCTTTGGGACATTTTCTTCCCTTGTTTTCTCATAGTACTCAGGTATCTTCCCTTCTAATAGTGAAACTCTGAGATATTGTAGATTTCCTTTATTGACTTATAGTGTCTCTGTAGATTTTCAATGACTCACTTGCTAGCCTTCAATAGCCTGAAGTATTGGAGGAACTTGATAATGCAGTGCTCCACAAGGAAGCTGGCCCTGTACGGGTGGTGGACTTCAGGTTGGTTATATTCCGTGCTAGTGGGCAGAGGCACCTCCACTTTTTGACTGATTGTCAGTCAAAAGGGGTAATAGTCTTTGGGCTGAGGCATGGCTTGTCAGGGCCTGTGTCTCTGGTTCTACTACCCTGATTGGAAAGTCTCACCCAGCAGGGAAAACTCACCCAGTGGGAAATCTTGCTGGGCAGCTCTCTGAGTAGTTTCCTTCAGTCCAGAACTACCACCGGGGCTGGGCAACCCTCTTCTGTGTCATTCCTAGGGATCTGGACCTACCCTCTGGGCAAATGAGCCTCACCCTGTGCCAAAGCCCCTCGCTGGTTGGCCTTCCTCCAAGAAGCTGCCTGTAGTCTGGTCCTGCCACCGGTCCTGGGACCTTCACTCTGTGCCAAAGTCTCTTGCCTGAACTGTGCTCCTGGTTGTCTGGGTTCACAGCTCCAGTGGGGGAGTCTCACTGGGCAACTCTACTCCACAGAATTCCCTGACAGGGCAGTTTGAGAGGATTAATGTTGCCATGCTTATCTTGCCTTCATGCTTATGAGATACTAGGATGGAACTACATGACCTACCAATTCTGTGCAGAAAAAAATATATATTAAATTATTTCCCAATCACAGAGGGTTTTCAAAAACCTAACTCTCCATTTATGAGGCACATAAAAGGCAGTGATTGTCATCTATTTTAAACCCCTCTGCACTGAGGATTTTGGTGAGCCTGCTTTTCCTCTTAGATTTAGGGAGGAAGCATTTAAGGAAGAGAAAACCTTATTACTATGATTTCCATCCTCACAGACACCATGTGGGTACAACATATTCATAACAGTTTCTCCCAGGTCCTATGAGTCCAGGACCACCCAAACATCCTTGTTCTGGTGATCACCTTTGTATCTGTTTTCACCTTCTTCATGTTTTACTTTCCTATTTCTCCTCTTTATAGTGTCTGGTGATATTTGGTGAATATTCTGCCCTAATTTCTGTGTGTTTTCCCCCTACTAGCCCCCCTCTGTCTTCATGACCCAGGATTCTTCCCTACCTTGTCTCTGTTGTCAGAACAAGCAACACACACCATGATTATAGCAGATATGTTCAGTTGTGTATTTTTGCATAGATTCAATTTATTCTCACTCATTCTGTAAAAGGTAATACAGAAATGTAAGGAGAAGACAGATTCTTCTAAAGGAGAAACAGATATTGCAACAGGTTGCCTGAGGGACCTGCCTGGGATTGGAGGAGGTAAATTAAACAAGCTTGCCTCATTCTGGGTCACAGTAGCCTCTTCACTTCACTCTTCATCAAATGTGGACTGAAGCAATTAAATAGATCATTCCTTGCTACAGCACTTGAGGAGTTAAAGCATTTCACTGAGAGGTTTGCTGCTGGAAAGATTCACTAAACATGAACATAGCCAGGAATAGATGGTGGACCTTGCTCTAAGGCAGATCTCTCTGGGCTTTCCATGTATGTGAACATCACCTTGGAGGAAGGATGTGTTGTTTAGTTCACAGTTGCTTATCTTCATAGAGGTTTGGATTATAGTATAGTATCAACTTTGGGAAAGAAAACATATTTATTTAGTGCAGAGGGAAATGTGGCTCCAGGGAGGGAAGAACAGCTTCCAACACACCAAGGGTTTTGAAGATCCATGAAAAAGCTGTGCCTGAGGAGTCCACAGTTCTTCAGTCTACATGGAGAGCAGTCCTGAGAGTAAGTTATGCAGTCTTTGAATGGAAATGAAGGAGAGGCCATCTACAAGCTCCATTAACCATGTCATGCTTACTTTACCAATGTCATTGATTGCCAGGATCCTGGGTAATTCTCTTCTTAAAAGCATCCTTCTCAGGATTCCGTGATAAAGCCAACTCTAAACTTGTCCCACACTATTGACCCTGTCCCAGATATTGTTCCCTGTGATGTCTCACTGCCTCGTCCCTACACTTTGCTGTTGGACATGTGCTGGGTGTCCGTGTGGATTTTAGAATAGAGGGACAACTTAAATGCCTGTGCCCCAAAGCTACAGATGCACCAGGTGGTCCAGGAATCTGAGAGTGGGGCAGGCCAAGTGTGCAGAGGTCAGAGGAAATCTCTTCATTCCTGTTCAAGTTTCCATGAACATAAAATTTCTCCAAACAATAAATTTTGTTAAACATATGCATTCAAATGACTTCAGAAATTCTAGTATTTCAACTTTTAAATGAACATGTTTTCATGTCCTCATAAACCTGTTACCATGGGAGTGTTCCTATTGTGATATCATTCACCAATCTTGATTTCTAGAAGTAATTTTGTAACTTTGCTTTTAATTAACTCATGCATATTTATATCATCTTAAACCAGTGAATATTTTGTTTCTACTGTATGTTCTCTTATCACATATTTGTACTTTATGTCCCAAGACTAAGGACATGACTTGGGAATATGACACAATTCCTGTGATAGTTGTGTATTTATGTTCCTAAATCACAACTAAGTGAGTCATGGGTAGCTGTCCTGATGTGGAGCAAGTCCTGCCTCATTGCATGTAACTCACCATGGGCCAGGTACCTGCAGTGCCATAGTTCCCTCAGTGCATCTGCAGTTATTAAAATACCTAAACATTTATTTATAATTGATATTTCATGCAAAATAAATCTTTACAAGCAAATATAAACATTTTCCAAATAAGAAGTTAGAAAACAGCACTTGTTTAGAAGATAATAGGAATGTTGAAAAGCAGAAATAAATATGAGCTGGATTGATAGGAGAACCCTGCTCATTAGCTTTAGGGAAGCTTGGTGGTTCACCCACCCTCTCTATAAACACTCAGCCATCTTTCAATACCCCAATCTGCAAGTGATTAGAGTATTAATTTGGACAGATACTTAACCTCTGTGGCTCAAGTCCTCCTGGTCACCATGCAAAGTCATCTCAGCACCTGCCTCATTGGAAGATTTAAGAATCTTAAATATGTTGCCACCTGCAGCAACGAGATCACGGGAAAGAATTGGAGGCAGACTGGGAATGAACTACTTCTATTATCTTTTTCTGGGCTGCTTTTTTGTTTGCTTGCTTGTTCGCTAGTTCATAGAGGATGAGAGGCTTGCTTGCTTTTCTAAGGAAGAGAGGCTTGCTTAGAGGAAGAGATGCTACGCTTTCAGAGAGGCTATGCTTTCAGAGGTGCTACTTCTTAGAGGTCCACTGCTTCTTCTTGGAGGTGCGTCTTAGAGGAGCTTCCAGAGGTACATTCTAGAGGTGCATCTTAGTGGTGCATCCTACATCCTATCAGAGGTGCTGCTTATCAGAGGTGCTTCCTATAGGTGCATTCTTAGTCCTTCTCCCAGGTGAAGAGAATGTCTTATATACACTAAAGCAGCCAATCAGCTTAGGATTAAGTAGCACAATTGGAACACGTGCCATGGTACCAATCAAGAATGAGGAACATCTGTTGACCACTAGTGCTGAAGAGACATCAACCAATCAGGCAAAAGGTCATGAGAGATCACGCCATGTTAACACTAATTATGCGCCACCTCTTGGCCCCACACCAGCAGCAATCCTAGAGCTACTTAAACATGTCTCTACATCTCCCCCTTTTTAGTTTTAAAAGGTGAAGAAAACTTTAATGGATGCGTGATAGCTATCACTACATCTGGATTGACTGTGCCTGTCTTAGGCAGCCACATGTCTTACTGACATTCTTACCCATCATTGGATAACCAAGAATCTTGATATTATCATCTTTGCTCCTGTCTTAGGTTGATATGTCAGCCACAGGAGACTTTCCTGTCTTTGACTACCAGCCGTCCATCTGAGACAACCAAGCAGTTTTGGCTTCTAAGGCAGAAAGTACATTTTTTTTGTTGGCATAGGCGCATCTTACACATGCAATAAAATGCTAACAAAATGAGTAGCTTGTTTTACTGAGGAAAAGATGAAAACCGTCTGAGTGGCTAAATCAGCTTATGAGGGGCTATGGGTCCAGCCAATTCTAATTTGGGATTCACCTGAGTGATGTAATTACTATCAGTAAAGAGATTCATTTGTTGCTCCTTAAACTTTACAAGGGCTATGACAGCTGCTTCCATTTCCACAAATTGAGCCAATTTGTGTGATGTAATCTGAATGATAATATCTTGGTGAGTAACTACTGCAGCAGTATCATTAGAAGAAACATTCAGAGCCTTAGGAATCTTTTGATATGACCTGGCTGTCCACATAGGAAACAACCTTTAGGGTGAGCCCCTCCAGAGGTGTTTAAAGGAGAGACACCTCTCATAGCTGCTGCAATTATGCTCCCTGTAACTACTGCATCATTGATATCTTTGCAGAGTTTTATATAGACAGAAAGATCTTTCTTGGCTTCCAGGGCTGGGTAGAGCATAGCTGTTTCAACATCTCCAAAAACTCTGCTGGCCATCTGCAAGAGACAGTTGACAAACTCAGCATATGGTTCATTGTGTACCTGTATAGCTTTTGACAGACTGCCCTGTAAGTCACTGGTTCCTTGTATTGTATTAGATTTAGCTCTCCCCCACCTTTTTCCCTTGTTCTTAAATTTTTTGAATAACTGTTTTCTAAGTCACTACCACTCAATTCTTCCTCACTTAGTTCTCTTTCCCATTGTGGCACCTTGAGCAGCCTTTCCTCTATAAACCCGGGGCTTATTTTTGCTAGAATTTGAATATATGATTGTGCAGTAGTTTCCTTCACTTTTGTGTCTTTTTTGACCTTAATCATTTGGGTCTTTGACTGACCCTTTTTTTCCTACCATCCCTTGCCCTTAAACCACTCTGGCCAGAGACTCCCACAAGGTTCCTCAGTTTATACACTGTGCCAATTCCCGGAGGCAGAATGGGAATGACTTTCCCTTGCCCTACTCCTGCAAGGTTCCTCAGTTTACCCACTGTGCCGATTCCCGCCCTGTACAGGACACCATTTGTTGTCACCTGCAGCAACAAGACCACGGGAAAGAATCAGAGGTGGACTGTAAATGAACTACTTTTATTATCTTTTTCTGGGCTACTTTTTTGTTTGCTTGTTCACTAGTTTATAGAGGAAGACAGGCTTGTTTCCTTTTTAGAGGAAGAGAGGCTTGCTTAGAGGAAGAGATGCTACCCTTTCAGAGAGGATATGCTTTCAGAGATGCTACTTCTTAGAGGTCTGCTGCATCTTCTTAGAGGTGCATCTTCGTGGAGGGTCCAGAGGTGCGTTCGAGAGGTGTGTCTTAGTGGTATGTCCTATGTCCTATCAGAGGTGCTGCTTATCAGAGTGCTTTGAATAGGTGGGTTCTTAGTCCTTCTCCCAGGTGAAGAGAATGTCTTATATACACTAAAGCAGCCAATCAGCTTAAGATTAAGTAGCATGATTGGAGCACATGCCACAATACAAATTAAGAAAGAATGAGGGGGGCAGTATCAAAGATGGCAGACTAGACAGTGACTGCATCTACTGTCACTCCAGAACCCAGAATTCAAGAAGGGGAGGCAATCAGAGACTCAGACTAAAATAGAGCTGCGGACAGAGTCTCTCCCACCAGGTGAAGCTTGGCCCGGGTGGCAGGCCTGGATAGGAGCAGCTTCTTGGAGCAGGGCAGGGCAGCTAGAGTCTTCCTGAAGCAGCCCTGCTCCCTCCAGTGGCAGGCTCCTTCCATAACCAGCTTCTTGGAGCAGGCTGCCCAGTGAGAGCCGTTCCACACAGAGTCAGCTTGAAGCCCAAGACCCAGTGGCGGGCCCTGGCCTGCAGGAGGCTTTTGGGACAAGGGAAGGGCAGCCAGAGACTTCCCCAAGCAGCCCTGCTCCCTCTGGTGACAGGCACTTCCACCAGCATCATGGAGCAGGCCACCAGTGAGAGCCTTTCTGCATAGAGACAGCTCCAAACCCCAGACCCAGCGGCAGTCCTCAGGCCGCAGGTGGCTTCTGGGACCAGGACAGGGCAGCCAGAGACTTTCCCAAGCAGCCCTGCTCCCTCTGGCGGCAGGCTCCTTCCAAGGTCAGCTTTCTAGGATAAGGCTGCTCAGTGAGAGCCTTTCCACAGAGAGTCAGCTCCAAGCTCTGGAACCAGTAGCGGGCAAGGGAAAGTGTTCTTCGAAAGCATTGCATTATCAAGTTCCTCCAAGCCTTCACGCTACTGAAGGCAGGGAAATGATATACTGGAAATCTACAGAGACACTATAAGCCAAAAAGAGGAAATGTGCAATATCTCAGAGTCCCACTGATATCTGACAATATGAGAAAAAAAGGGACAAAATGTCCCAAACAAACCTAGGTACTATATGACAGCACAGCAGAAGAAATGTCAGAAGGGGAGTTCAGAACATACATAATTAAAAA
>NC_136478.1:67971322-67996068 GCF_902686455.1 Sciurus vulgaris | reverse complement strand
TGGAAAATATGAGCAGTGCTGAGAGAGATGATGGATAAGTTAATTTGTTCATCCTAGTACCCATTTCACCATGTATCTTAAAAATATCATGGTGTCTTCAATAACACACAGTGAAAATTTCTTTAATCAGATATCATACAATGTGCATGGATGGGCAATTTTAATATTATTTTTATTGTAAATAAATGGGATAATTCTTGTTTTTCTGTTTGTACATGAAGTAGAGGCATACCATATGTGTAATCATACATTTACCAAGAGTAAGAGTTTTTGATTCATTCTGCTATTTTTTCTTCGCCCCACACCTCCCACCACTGTTATCCCTCTATATAGTCCCTCCTTCCTCCATTCTAAGTCCTATTACCCCCATTATGTGTCATCATCTGCTTATCAGCAAGGTCATTCATCCTTTGGTTTTTTTGAGATTGGCTTATCTGACTTAGCATATTCTCCAAATTCATACATTTGCCTGCAAATGCCATAATTTTATTCTTCTTTATGGTGAGTTAAATAGTCCATTGTTTATATATGCCACAAGTTTCTTTATCCATTCATCACTGAAGGACATCTAGGTTGGTTCCACATCTGGCCTATGGTCAGCTGAGGCAGCAGGAACATTGGATGTGGCTGTGTCTCTGTAGTATGCTGATTTTAAGGTCCTTTGTGTATAGGGCCAAGGAGTGGGATAGCTGGGTCAAATGGTGGTTCCATTCCAAGCTTTCTGAGGAATCTCCATAATTCTTTCCAGAGTGGCTGCACCAATTGCATTGGCAACACCCACCATCAATGTATGGAGTGTACTGTTTTCCCCACATCTTCGCCAACATCTATTGTTGCTTGTGGTCTTGATAATCGTCATTCCATTGGGGTGAGATGGAATCTTAGGGTAGTTTGATTTGCATTTCTCTTCTTAATAAAGATGGTTGAACATTTTTCATCTATCCGTTGATTGCTTGTAGATCTTCTTCTGTGAAGTCTCTGTTCATTTCCTTAGGCCATTTGTTGATTGGGTTATTGGTATTCTTGGTGTAGAGTTTCTTGAGTTCTTTGTATTTTCTGGAAATCAGTGCTCTATCTGAAGTATGAGTGGCAGATAATTTCTCCCACTCCTTAGGTTCTTTCTTCGCATTGCTGATGGTTTACTTTGTTGAGAGAAATTTAGTTTAAATCTATCCCAGTTATTGATTCTTGTTTTTATTTCTTCTGCTATGGGAGTCCTGTTGAGGAAGTCTGAACCTAAGCCAACGTGTTGAAGATTTCGACCTACTTTTTGTTCTATAAGATGCAGGGTCTCTGGTCTGATTTCAAGGTCCTTGATCCATTTTGAGTTGAGTTTTGTGCAGGGTGAGAGATAGGGGTTTAATTTCATTCTCTTGCTTATGGTTTTCCAGTTTTTCCAGCACCATTTGTTGAAGAGGCTATCTTTTCTCCATTGCATATTTTTGGCCCCTTTCTCTAGTATAAGATAATTGTATTTATTTGGGTTTGTGTCCGTGTCCTCTATTCTGTACCATTGATCTACCTGTCTATTTTAGTACCAATACCATCACGTTTTTGTTACTATTGCTTTGTAGTAGAGTTGAGGATTGGTATCGCAATACCACCTGCTTCACTCTTTCTGCTAAGGATTGCTTTAGCTATTCTGGGTTTCTTATTCTTCCAGATGAATTTCATAATTGCTTGCTCTATTTCTGTAAGATGCATCATTGGGATTTTAATTGGAATTCCATTGAATCTGTATATCACTTTTGGTAGTATGGCTATTTTGACAATATTATTTCTGCCTATCAAAGAACATGGGAGATCTTTCCATCTTCTAAGATTTTCTTTAATTCCTTTCTTTAGTGTTCTGCAGTTCTCACTGTAGAGGTCTTTCACCGCTCTTGTTAGATTGATTCCCAAGTATTTTATTTTTTTCGAGGCTATTGTGAATGGGGTAGTTTTTCTAACTTCTCTTTCTGAAGATTCATCACGTATGTATAAAAATGCATTGAATTTATGAGGACTGATCTTATATCCTGCTACTTTACTGAATTCATTTATGAGTTCTATAAGTTTCCTGGAGGAATTTCCTGGTTCCTCTAAATATATTATCATGTCATCAGTAAATAGAAATAGTTTGAGTAATTATTTCCATTGCACATCCCTTTACTTTTTTTCATGTTTCTTATTGTTCTGGCTAGTGTTTCAAGGACAATGTTGAATATCAGTGATGAAAAAGGACATTACTGCCATGTTCCAGTTTTTAGGGGAAATGCTTTCAGTTTTTCACCATTTACCATAATATTGCAATAGACTTAGTGTAGATGGCCTTTACAATGTTAAGGAATGTTCCCCCTATCCCTATTTTTTGTAGTGTTTTGAGCATGAAGGGGTGCTGTATTTTATCAAATGCCTTTTCTGCATCTATCAAAATAATCATGTGATTATTACCTTTAAGTCTGCAGTTATGGTGAATTACATTTATTGATTTTTGACTTTTAAACCAACCTTGCATCCGTGGGATAAAACCCACTTGATCGTGGTGCACTATGTTTTTAATACATTTTTGGATGCGATTTGCTAAGATTTTGTAGAGAATTTTTGCATCAATGTTCATTAAGGGTATTGTTCTGAAATTTTCTTTCCTCGATGTGTCTCTGTCTGGTTTAGGTATCAGGGTGACATTGGCTTCATAGAATGAGTTTGGGAGAGTTTCCACCTCTTCTATTTCATGGAATACTTTGAGAAGTTTTGGAATGAGATCTTCTTTAAAGGTTTTGTAGAACTTGGCTGAGAACCCATCTGGTCCTACACTTTTCTTCATTGGTAGGCTTTTGATGACTTCTTCTATTTCACTTCTTGAAGTTGATCTATTTAAATTTTATATGTCCTCCTGGTTCAGTTTAGGCAATTCATATGGCTTTAGAAACCTGTTGATGTCTTTGGCATTTTCTATTTTGTTGGAATATAAATTTTCAAAATAGTTTCTAATTATGTTTGTTTTTCAATCATGTTTGTTGTGATATTTCCTTCTTCATTTCAAATTTTAGTAATTTGAGTTTTTTCTCTCCTCTTTGTTAGTGTGGCTAATGGTTTATCAATTTTGTTTATTTTTTCAAAAAACCAATAATTTATTTTGTCAATTTATTCAATTGTTTCTTTTGTTTCAATTTCATTGATTTCAGATCTGATTTTAACTATGTCCTGTCTTCTACTACTTTTGGTGTTGCTCTGTTTTTATTTATCTAGAGTTTTGAGGTGTAATGTTAGGTAGTTTATTTGTTGATTTTTTTCTTCTTTTATTAAGTGCTCTCCATGAAGTAAATTTTCCTCCAAGAACTGCTTTCATTGTGTCCCAGAGGTTTTGGTATGATGTTTCTTTGTTCTCACTTAACTCTAAATTTTTTTTTAAATTTTCTTCCTGATGTCTTCTGTTATCCATTTATCATATAATAGTGTATTATTTAATTTCCAGGTTTTGGAGTATTTTCTCTTTTTATTATGGCATTTATTTCTAATTTGAATCCATTATGATTTGATAGAATACAAGGTAGTACTTTTATCTTCTTGTACCTGCTAACATTAGCTTTGTGGCATAGGTTATGGTCTGTTTCAGAGAAGGATCCATGTGCTGCTGAGTAGAAAGTGTATTCGATCTTCGTTGGATGGTATATTTTATATGTGTCCATTAAGTCTAAATTGTTGATTGTGTTATTGAGATCTATGATTTCATTATTCAATTTTTGTTTGGAGGATCTATCCAGTTGTGAGAGAGGTGTGTTAAAATTGCCTAGTATTATTGTGTTGTGGTCTATTTGATATCTGGAATTAAGAAGGATTTGTGTGACATACATGGATGAGCCAATGTTAGGGGCATAGATATTTACGATTGTTATGTCTTCTTATTTATGCTTCCCTTACACAGGATGTAATATCTTTCCTTCTCCCTTCTGACTAGTTTTGGCTTGAAGTCAACATTATCTGAAATGAGATTGGATACTCCAGCTTTTTTGCTGTGTCTATATGCATGAAATTTTTTTGTCCCATCCTTTCACCTTTAGTCTATAGGTATCTATTTCTATGAGATGAGTCTCTTGACACAGCGTATTGTTGGATTTTTCTTTTTAATCCAATCTGCCACTCTATGTCTTTTGATTGATCAGTTCAGGCCATTAACATTCAGGGTTATTATTGTGATATGGATTGTATTCCCAGTCATTTCACTCATTTTGGTTTTTTGCCATGATTTGATTTCTCCTTTATTTGGCTATTGCTTTAGGCTAGTTCTTCCTGGTGCTTAATTTCATCATTGTTTTTCATCTCTTCCTCATGGAATATTTTGCTGAGAATATTCTGTAATGCTGGCTTACTTTTTGTAAATTCTTTTAGCTTCTGTTTATCATGGAAGGATTTTATTTCATTGTCAAATCTGAAATTAAGTTTTGCTGGGTATAAGATTCTTGGTTGGCATCCATTTTCTTTCAGGGCTTGATAAATGTTGTTCCAGGCCCTTCTAGCTTTTAGGGTCTTGATTGAAAAATCTGCTGATATTCTTATTGGTTTCCTCTGAATGTAATTTGATTATGTTCTCTCGTGGCCTTTACAATTCTGTCTTTATTTTGTATGTTAGGTGTTTTCATAATAATGTGCCTTACTGTGGGTCTGTTTTAATTTTGTATATTTGGAGTCCTATAATCCTCTTGTATCTGGTTTTCCATTTCATTCTTCAGATTTTGGAAATTTTCTGATATTATTTCATTGAATAAATTGCTCATTCCTTTGGTTTGTTTCTTTAAGGTTTCCTCAATCCCAGTAATTCTTAAATTTGTTCTTTTCCTGGTATCCCATAATTCTTTTGGATTCTGTTCATGATTTCTTATCATCTTCACTGTTTGGTCAATGTTGTTTTCAAGATTAAATATTTTGTCTTCAATATCTAAGGTTCTTTCTTCCAGGTGTTCTATCCTATGGCTTATGCTTTGTATGGACTTTTTAACTTGGTTCATTATTTCCTTCATTTCAATGATTTTTTTTTTCAGTATCTCTAACTCTTCATTGAAATGATCTCTTGCTTCCTGTATTTGCTCTTTAACTGTTGCTTGGTGCAATCATTTAATGCCTGCATTTGTTCTTTCATCTCCTCCTTCAATGCCTGCATTTGCTTTTTCTTCTGCTGGTTTCCTTCCCTGATTGTTTTAATTATGTACATTCTGAACCCCCTTTCTGACATTTCTTCTGCTGTGCTGTCATTGGGCTTTATTCATATAGTATCTAGGTTTGTTTGGGACATTTACTTCCCTTTTTTCTCATATTGGTCAGATAGGAGTGGGACTCTGAGATATTGCAGATTTCCTCTATTGGCTTATAGTGTCCCTATAGATTTCCAGTATATCACCTCCTAGCCTTCAGTAGCCTGAAGTCTTGGAGAAACTTGATAATGCAATGCTTCCGAAGAAAGCTGCCCCTAGCCTACTATTGGTTCCGTGGCTGGGGATAGGCTCTGTGCTGAAACACTCTACTGGGCAGCTTGCTCCACGAAGCTGGCTGTGGAAGAAGCCTGCTGCCAGAGGGAGCAGAGCTACTTGGGGAAGTCTCTGACTGCCCTTCCTGTTCCCAGAAGCCACCTGCAGGCTGGGGCCTGCCACTGCGTCCGGGGCTTGGAGCTGGCTCTGTGCAGAAAGGTTCTTACTGTGCAGCCTGCTCTGAGAAGCTGCTGTGGAACCTGCCACAGGAGGGTTGCTTGGAAATGTCTCTGGCAGCCATGCTCAGGTCGCAGTAGCTGGCTGCAGGCCGGGAATCGCTACTGGGTCCGGGGCTTGAAGCTGGCTCTGTGTGGACAGGCTCTCACTGGGGGACCTGCTCCGAGAAGCTGTTTGTGGAATGAGCCTGCCGCCAGAGGGTGCAGGTCTGCTTGTGGAAGACTCTAGCTGCCCTGCCCTGCTCCGAGAAGCTTACCCTGTCTGGGCCTGCTTCCCAGGCCAAGCATCGCCTGGTGGGAGATACTTACCCCGTGGCTCTATGTTATTCTGAGTCTCTCAAGGCCTCCCATTCTTGAATTCTGAGTTCTGGAGTGATGGAAGTTGCAGTCACTCTCTAGTCCACCATCTTGGATCTCTCCCTCATTTTTTATTTTTTGACATGAATTGTTTTCTCCTTTATTTGGCCATTCCTTTAGGGTAGTTCCTTCCTTTGATGATTTACATAATTGTGTTTCATCTCTTCCTCCCAGAATATTTTGCTGAGAATGATCTGTAATGCTGGCTTTCTCTTTGTAAATTCTCTCAGCTTTTGTTCATCATGGAGGAATTTTATTTTGTTCTCAAATCTGAAGGTAAGTTTTCGTGGGTATAAGATTATTGGTTGGCATCCATTTTCTTTCAGGGCTTGGCAGATGTTGTTGAAGGCCCTTCTAGCTTGTAGGGTCTGGATTGAAAAATCTGCTGATATACGTATTGCTTTCCCCCTGAATGTAATTTGATTATTTTTCTCTCACAGACTTTAAAAGCCTGTCTTTAATTTGTATGTTAGGTATTTTTATTGTAGTGTGACTCTTTGTGGGTCTGTTGTAATTTTGTGTGTTTGAAGTCCTATAAGCCTCTTGTACTTGATTTTCCATTTCATTCTTCAGATTTGGGAAATTTTCTGATATCATTTCATTGAATAGATTGTTAATTCCTTTGGTTTGTTTCACTAAGACTTCCTCAATCCCAGTAATTCTTAATTTTGGCCTTTATACAATATCCCAAAATTCTTGTAGATTCTGTTAAAGATTTCTTACCACTTCTCTGTTTGGTCAACTATGTTTTCAAGTATAAATATTTTGTCTTCAGTGTCTGAAGTTCTCTCTTTCAGGAGTTCTATCCTATTGGTTATGATTTTTTATTGTAAACAAACGGGATACATGTTTTTTCTCTGTACATGGCGTAAAGGCATACCATTTGTGTAATCATAAATTTACATAGGGTAATGTTGTTTGATTCATTCTGTTATTTTTCCCCTTACCCCTACCCCTCCCACCCCTCTTTTCCCTCTATACAGTCCTTCCTTCCTCCATTCTTCCCCCCCCACCCTGACAATCACTCTATCCCTAACACTAACCCCTCCGGCCCCCAATATGTGTCATCATCAACTTATTAGCAATATCATTCGTCCTTCAGTTTTTTTGAGTTTGCTTTATCTCACGTAGCATTATATTCTCCAATTTCATCCATTTGCCTGCAAATGCCATATTTTATCATTCTTTATGGCTAAGTAATATTCCACTGTATATATATATATATATATATATATATATATATATATATATAACAGTTTTTTTATCCATTCATTAATTGAAAGACATCTATGTTGGTTCCACAATCTGGCTGTTTTGAATTGAACAGCTGTGAACATTGATGTGACTGTGTCTCTGCAGCATGCTGATTTTAAGTCCCTTGGGTATAGGCCAAGACGTGGAGTAGCTGGGTCAAATGGTGGTTCCATTCCAAGACTCCTAAGGAATCTCCATGCTCCTTTCCAGAGTGGCTGCACTCATTTGCAGCCCCACCAGCAATGTATGATTGTACCCTTTTCCCCACATCCTCGTCAACACATGTTGTTGCTTGTATTCTTGATAATCACCATTCTAATTGGTGTGAGAGGGAATCTTAGGATGGTTTTGATTTGCATTTCTCTTATTACAAGAGATATTGAACATTTTTCCATATGTTTGTTGCGCACTTGTAGATCTTCTTCTGTGAAGTGTCTATTCATTTCCTTAGCCCATTTGTCAATTGGATTATTTGAATTCTTGGTGTAGAGTTTTTTGAGTTATTTATAGATTCTGGAAATTAGCACTGTATCTGAAGTAGGAGTGTCAAACATTTTCTCCCACTCTGCAGCTCTCTCTTTACATTGCTGATACTTTTCCTTGCTGAGAGAAAGCTTTTTAGTTTGAATCTATCCCAGTTATTGATTCTTGCTTTAATTTCTTGTGCCATGGGAGTCCTGTTGAGGAAGTCTGGTCCTTAGCCGACATGTTGAAGATCTGGACCTACGTTTTCTTCTATAATCTGCAGGGTCTCTGGTCTGATTCCCAGTTCCTTAATCCATTTTGAGTTTAGTTTCATGCATGGTGACAGATATGGTATTAGTTTCATTCTGTTCCATATGGATTTCCAATTCTCCCAACATCATTTGTTGAAGAGACTATCTTTTCTCCATTGCTTATTTCTGGCCCATTTGTCTAGTATGAGAAAATTGTATTTATTTGGTTTTGTGTTCCTGTCTTCTATTCTGTACCATTGATCTAACTTTCTATTTTGGCACCAAAACCATGCCGTTTTTGTTACTATTGCTTTGTAGTAGAGTTGAAGATCTGATATTATGATACCCCTGCTTCACTTTTTCTGCTAAGGATTGCTTTAGCTGTTCTGGGTTTCTTATTCTTTGAGATGAATTTCATAATTGCTTTCTCTATTTCTGTAAGGTACGTCATTGGGATTTTAATTGGAATTGCATTGAATCTGTATAGCACTTTTGGTAGTATGGCCATTTTGACAATATTAATTCTTCCTATCCAAGAAGATGGGAGATATTTCCATCTTCTAAGATTTTCATTAATTTCTTTCTTTAGTGTTCTGTAGTTCTCATTGTAGAGGTCTTTCACCTCTTTTGTGAGATTGATTCCCAAATATTTTATTTTTTTCGATGCTATTGTGAATGGGGTAGTTTTTCTAACTTCTCTTTCTGAAGATTCATTACATATGTATAAAAATGCGTTGAATTTATGAGCATTGATCTAATATCCTGCTACTTTACTGAATTCACTTATGAGTTCTAAGAGTTTTCTGGTGGAATTTCCTGGGTCCTCTAAGTATATAATCATATCATCGCAAATAGGGATAGTTTGAGTTCTTGTTTTCCTATTTGTATCCCTTTAATTTCTTTGGTCTGTCTAATTGCTCTGGCTAGAGTTTCAAGGACAATATTGAATAGAAGTGGTGAAAGAGGGTATCCCTGCCTTGTTCCAGGTTTTAAGGGGAATACTTTAAGTTTTTCACCATTCAGAATGATGTTAGCCATTGTCCTAGTGTAGATGGCTTTAAAAATGTTAAGGAGTGCTCCCACTATCCCTATTTTTTCTAGTTTTTTGAGCATGGAGGGGTGCTGTATTTTATCAAATGATTTTTCTGCATCTATTGAAATAATCATGTGATTCTTGACTTTAAGTCTATTGATATGGTGAATTATATTTATTGATTTCCTGATGTTGTACCAACCTTGCATCCCTGGGATGAAACCCACTTGATCATGATGCACTATCTTTTGAATATGTTTTTGTATGCGATTTGCTAAAATTATGTTGAGAATTTTTGCGTCAATGTTCATTAAGGATATTGGTCTGAAATTTACTTTCCTCGATGTGTCTCTGTCTGGTTTAGGTATCAGGGTAATATTGGGTTCATAAAATTAGTTTGAGAGGGTTCTTTCTTCTTCTATTTTGTGGAAAACTTTGAGAAGTATTGGAATGAGCTCTTCTTTAAAGGTTTTGTAGAACTCGGCTGAGAACCCATCTGGTCCCGGACTTTTCTTTGTTGGTAGGCTTTTGATTACTTCATCTATTTCATTACTTGAAATTGGTCTATTTAAATTTTGCATGTCCTCCTCATTCAGTTTAGGCAATTCATATGTCTCTACGAACCTGTTGTTGTCCTTGAAATTTTCTATTTTGTTGGAGTATAGATTTTCAAAATAGCTTCTAATTATGTTTTGTATTTTAATCATGTCTGTTGTGATGTTTCCTTGTTCATTCCGAATTTTAGTGATTGGGGTTTTCTCTCGTCTTCTCTTTGTTACTGTGCAAAAGGTTTATCAATTTTGTTTATTTTTTCCAAGAACCAATTTCTTATTTTGTCAATTATTTGTATTGTTTCTTTTGTTTCAATTTCATTGATTTCAGCTCTGAGTTTAACTATTTCCTGTCCTCTTGTACTTCTGATATTGGTCTGTTCTTCTTTTTCTAGGTCTTTGAGCTGTAGTGTTAGGTCATTTATTGGTTGAGTTTTACTTCATTTATTGAATGCACTCCATGAATGAATTTCCCTCTGAGTACTGGTTTCATAGTGTCCCAGAGATTTTGTTATGATGTTTCTTTGTTCTCATTTACCTCTAAGTATTTTTTTAATTTCCTTCCTAATATCTTCTGTTATCCACTCATCATATAATAGCATATTGTTTAATCTCCAAGTGTTGGAGTAGTTTCTCTTTTTTACTCTTTCATTTATTTCTAACTTCAATCCATTATGATCTGATAAAATACAAGGTAGTGTCTCTATCTTCTTATATTTGCTATATTAGCTTTGTCGCATAATATATGGTCTATTTTAGAGAAGGATCCATGTGCTGCTGAGAAGAAAGTGTATTCCCTCTTGGTTGGATGGTATATTCTATAAATATCTGTTAAGTCTAAATTATTGATTGTGTTATTGAGATCTATGGTTTCTTTGTTCAATTTTTGTCTGGAAGATATGTCCAGTGGTGAGAGAGGCGTGTTAAAATCACCTAGTATTATTGTGTTATGGTCTATTTGGTTTCTGAAATTGAGAAGGATTTGTTTGATATACATGGATGAGCCATTGTCTGGGGCATAGATGTTTATGATTGTTATGTCTTGCTGATTTATGCTTCCCTTAAGCAGTATGAAATGTCCTTCTTTATCCCTTCTGACTAACTTTGGCTTGAAGTCCACATTATCTGAAATGAGGGTGGATACTCCAGCTTTTTTGCTGAGTCCATGTGCATGGTATGTTTTTCCCCATCCTTTCACCTTTAGTCAATGGGTATCTTTTCCTATGAGGTGAGTCTCATGCAGGCAACATATTGTTGGATCTTTCTTTTTTATCCAATCTGCAAGTCTATGTCTTCTGATTGATGAGTTCAGGCCATTAACATTCAGGGTTGTTATTGAAATATGATTTTCAATCCTGATAATTTGGTTCTTTTTTTTTTTTTTTTTTTTTGGCACTACTTGGTTCCTTCTTTATTTAACAATTCCTTTAGGATACTTTCTCACTTTGCTGATTTGTTTCTTTGTTTTTCATCTATTCCTCATGGAATATTTTGCTGAGAATGTTCTGTAATGCCAGCTTTCTTTTTGTAAATTCTTTTAGTTTTTGTTTATCATGGAAGGATTTTATTTCATCGTCAAATTTGAAGGAAGTTTTGCTGGGTATGAGATTCTTGGTTGGCATCCATTTTCTTTCAGGGCTTGAAAAATGTTGTTCCAGGCCTTTCTAGCTTTTAGAATCTGGATTGAAAAATCTGCTGATATCCATATTGGTTTCCCCCTGAATATAATTTTGTTCTTTTCTCTCATAGCCTTTAAAATTCTGTCTTTATTTTGTATGTTAGGTATTTTCATTATAATGTGCCTCGGTGTGGGTCTGTTGTAATTTTGTGTATTTGTAGTTCTATAAGCCTCTTGAACTTGATTTTCCATTTCATTCTTCAGATTTGGGAAATTTTTTGATATTATTTCATGGAATATATTGTTCATTCCTTTGGTTTGTTCCTCTAAGCCTTCCTCAATCCCTATAATTCTTAAATTTGGCCTCTTCATGATATCCCATAGTTCTTGAGGATTCTGTTCATGATTTCTTACCATCTTCTCAGTTTGGTCCACTTTGTTTTCAAGGTTAAATATTTTGACTTCAATATCTGAGGTTCTTTCTTCCAGGTGATCTATCCTATTGGTTATGCCTTCTATAGAGTTTTTAATTTGGTTTATTGTTTCCTTCATTTCAAGGATTTCTGGTTTTTTTTTTTCAATATCTCTTCTTCTTTATTGAAATGATCTTTTGCTTCCTATATTTGCTCTTTTAACTGTTGATTGGTGCCATCATTAAATGCCTGCATTTTCTCTTTCATCTCATCATTCAATGCCTGCATTTGCTATTTCATCTCATCGTTTGCTTCCCTGATCATTTTAATTATGTACATTCTGAACTTCCTTTTTGTCATTTCTTTTGCCATGCTTTCATTGGATTTTATTGATGTAACCTCTAGATTTGTTTGGGGCATTTTCTTCCCTTGTTTTCTCATATTGTTGAGGTATCTGTGGACCACTAAGATATTGCAGATTTCCTCTATTGACTTTTAATGTCCCTGAAGATTTATAGTATATCCCCTCTTAGCCTTCAGTAGCCTGAAATCTTGGAGGAAGTTGATAATGCAGTGCTCCACAAGGAATTGCCTCTCTAGGGGTGGTTGCCTTGAGGTTAGTTATATTCACTTCTAGTGGGCAGAGATACCTCCACTTGTTGACCAATGGTCATCCAAAGGGGAACTTTGCTGCGGGCAGAGGCAAGGCTTGTGTGGACCTGTGTCTCTGGTTTCACCAGCCTTGTGGGCAAACATCACCGGCATGGAAGACTCACCCGGTGGGGAGGTCTTGCTGGTCATTTCCCCTCCTAGAGGTTCCCCTCAATCTACAACTACCACCTGGGCTGGGCTGCCTTCCTCTGCAATGTTCTCAGGTCCCCTGACCTACCTCCTGGGCCTGGGAGCCTCATCCTTTGCAGACAAGTCTACTTATCCTGTCTCTCCTCAGAGAATCTCCCCGCAGTCCTGGAACCCTAAGTGTGTCTCTGTGCAGCTCTTCCACCAAGAAGCCTCCTAGGTCCTGGGACCCTGCTCTGCACCTAATTGCCTGGCTATGCAGCCCCTCCTCTGAGCAGCCACCTGAAGCCCCGTAAAGTCGCTCCGAGTCCCCGCAACCCGCCACACACCTCTTCCTCCAGACAGCCACCTGGTGTTCCGGTGCGATCACTAGAAGTCCAAGCAACTCACTGCTCATCTCCTACTCCCGCCAACCACCCATAGCCCTGGGCAGTCACTCCGAGTCCAATTGACCCACCCCATTGCTCCTCCTCCTCCTGGCATACCCCCAGGTGTTACAGAGTGGTTGCTCTGAGTCCAAGTGATCCACCGCATGCCTACTCTGGGCATTCCACCGATGTTCAGGAGCGGTTGCTTTGAGTCCAAATAACTCACCATTCACCTCCTCCTTGAGCAGCCACCCGGAGCTCTGATGCAGACACTCTGAGTCCAAGCGACCCGCCACCGTGCTTCTCCTCCTCCTCTTCCGGGCCAGCCCTGGTGTTCAGGGGCGGTCGCTCTGAGTCCAAACAGCTTGCCGCACAGCTGCTCCTCTGGCATCCACCTGTAGCTCTGGTGCAGTCACTCCAAGTCCAAGTGACATGCCACGCTCCTCCTCCTCCTCTGGGCAGAACCCCAGTGTTCAGTAGTGGTTGCTCTGAGTTCAAACAGCTCGCTGCGTAGCTCCTCCTCTGGGCAGCTGCCCGGAGCCCCAGTGGTTGCTCCAAATCCAAGCACTGTGCTGAGCAGCCTCCTCTACAATGCTCCCAGTTGTCTGAGTTCACTGCTCCAGTGGGGGGAGGGGGTCTTTTTGGGCAACTCTACTTCGCAAAATTCCCTGCATTCTGGGACTACTGCCCCATCCGGGACACCTCCCCAACAGGAGAGACTCACCCGGCTGCTTTGAGTTGGTCCCAAGTCTCTCAATATCTCCTCTTTTGAATCCTGAGTCCTGGAGCAACATGAAATGCAGCCACCCTCGTAGTCCGCCATCTTGAAACCCCCTGTTATGCTTTTTATGGAGTTTATATTTTGGATTACTGTTTCCTTCATTTCTTGGATTTCTTTTTTTTTTTTTTTTTCAATATCTCTTTCTCTGTATTGAAATGATCTTTTGCTTTCTGTGTTTGGTCTTTTAACTGTCAATTGGTGTGATCATTCAATGCCTGCATTTGCTCTTTCATCTTCTCCTTTTGCTTCCTTGATTGTTTAATTATGTACATTTTGAATTCCCTTTCTGACATTTCTTCTGCCATGTTGTCTTTGGATTTTATTGATATACTATCAGGTTTGTTTGGGACGTTTTCTTCCCTTGTTTTCTCATATTGCTCAGGTATCTACCCCTCTAGTAGTGAAACTCTGGGATATTGGACATTTCCTCTTTTGACTAATATTGTCTCTGTAGATATCTAATAACTCACCTCTTATCCTCAGTTGCCTGAGGTCTTGGAGGAACTTGATAATGCGGTGGTCCAGTAGGAATCTGCCCCTCTAGAGGTGGTGGCCTTCAGGTGGGTATATTCTCTGCTAGTGTGCAGAGGCGCCTACACTTGTTGATGGATAATCAGCCAAAAGGGGACTAGACTGCAGACTGGGGCTCGTCTGATCTGGTCCTGTGTCTCTGTTTCTACTGCCCTGGTGGGAAAGTCTCACCCAGTGGGGAAGACTCACCCAATGGGGAATTTTCACAGGGCAGCTCTCCTCTGAGAATTTCCCTTCAGTCCAGATGTACCACCTGGACTGGGAAGCCCTCCTCTGCGATGCTCCCAGGGGCCCTGACCTACTGCCTGGTCTGGGGAACCTGCCCTGTGAGGGACTCCCTTGCTGAGTGGCCCTCCTCTGCTATGTTCCCTGGGGATTTGCACTATCACCTTGTTATTGGACCCTCACTCTTCTCCAAAGCATTTTGCTGTGTGGCCCTCCTCTGCAATGCTCCCTGTTGACTGGGTTCTCAGATCCAGCAGGAGACTCTCACTGGGCCACTCTACTCCATGAAGTTCCCTGTGTTTCAGGACTACTGCCCCATCTGGGGAGCCCGCCCATTGGGAAAGACTCACCCAGTGTCTCTGAGTTGTTCCCGAGTCTCTCAATGACTCCTCTTCTTGACTCCTGGATCTTTTCAAAGGTCCTCTAGCCTCTTGTAGGTGTCTCAGGAAGGGAGCTTCCCTTCCAATGATGATGGCCATGTCCTCGGGATAATTCAAAATACTTGCATAAGCCTATAAAGAAGCCTCTGGCTAACTCTGCAATGCAGGTGGGCTGGCACGTGTGCTGTCTTACTCCGCAATTGTGACAGACCTCTGTGTGGTGGCCGGGTGAGGTTGCTCAGTGATGGTGTCTGTCTTCGGTCTGGTTGTTGGGCAGGTTGACTGCCTGCCACCTAGCTCTGCAAGGCAGGCAGGTTTTGTGCCTGCCTGCTACCTTGGAGATTCAGGCAGCCTGAATCACCTGCCAGCTTACTCTGCGATTGCTGATGGGCATTTTGTTAAAGAAGATATGCCAATGGTCAACAAATCCATGAAAATATGCTCAGAATCACCAATCATCAGGAAAATGTACAAATCCATGCAGAGGAATCACCTCACAACTCTTATGAAGGATGTTTCCAAAAGATGAGGAAGGAAGCAGTGGAAAACTTATGGAGAACAGAGCACCTCTTGCCCTTTAAGGAGACCATGTGAACTGGGGGAGGCATTTTGGAAACCAGTAAGAAGGCCCTTCTGAAAACTGAAAGTGAAACAACCTCACATTTGGGAGTTCATTTAAAGGAACAAAATCCAGTGCCTCAAAGAGTCAGCTGTCCTGTTCACAGGGGGCAGGACAGGCCAGCTACTCAAGTGACCACCAGGAATGTGTGGGCATGGAAATTGTGGGGTCTCCTAATGTAAGGGAGCATTAGGGAGCCTTCTAGATAGGGAAGTACTGCCACCCTGAGGACAAGAATGAACCTGGAGAACAGTGCAGGATGTGACAAATCAAAGACAAAATGTACATCTCACTCGTGTAGAATCTACAGTAGTCAGCTCCACAGAAACAGAGTGGAATAAAGGATCTAAAGAGGTGGGCAGTGAGAAACATGGTCGGTCAAAGTGCTCCAAATTCCATTAAAACACGAATTGACTCTGGGGTTGCACTGCACAGCATGGAGATGGCATTAGCAAGACAGTGCTGTGTTCTTGAAATTTGTATGACATCTCAAGTGTCCTCACCACAGACACAAACTAAGGAAACTGTGATGACATAGATTAATTACAGTGTGGCAGTCAGAGTACAATGTGCACATATGTCAAGTCTGCATTTGCACACCTTAAAAGTGTACACATATGTTAATCATACTTCAATAGAGCAGGGCAGGTGGGGGAAGACTGTGTTTTCCCAAGATCACAAAGATAGCCTCAGTTCCCCACCCTGTGAGCTGGAGCTCCACCAATCTCCTTCCTTCATGAATCCATTGACACTCACATCAGTCCCCCCCCCCACACCTGTGTTATGTGATCTCACAGTCATTCTGCTCTAATTCCTGTAACAGTGGCCTCAGGGCTTCTCTTCTGCCATTGCCTCAAAAACACTTTATCAGTGTCCATCTTCTCTATAATGTACCCATTCCCAGTTCCAGTGTCTCAGTCCCTCCCCATGACCTCTGTATCCTACAAAAGCAAATGTCCAAGCTTCAAATCTCAGGTGGCCTCAACTCCCAATTCAAACCCCAAATCAATGATGGTCAATCCCATTATGCTCCATGTTCTCCTAGTTGATACCTCTCTGTCTTCTTTCTTTTATGTGTGTCCTAATTCAAGAACTTTGTTTTCACTAGTGTTTTTGCTTGTCCTAAAGCTCAACCATGTTTTAATAACCATAGCCTCCTATATAGTCCTGAAATCAAGAAGCAGTTACCACTAACTTGGTTTTCCTGAGTTTCTCTTAATATTTTTGAGGGGTCATGGCCTCCTTTTCTATCTCCACCCAGTGTCTCCACCAGCTCCCTCATTGCCTTATGGCTACTTGCCACCATCAAGGCCCATTAGCACTCTCCACACATACCCTCCTTTTCTGAGACTCTAGGTCTCCTTTGGGTCACTACTTGTACCCAGGATAACCCACCCCATGTGGATTCACAATTTCCCATGACAGGTATGCATTGATGACTCAAGACATTAATCGTCTATGACTCAACAAACAGTGACCGTCACCTTGGTTCCCACACTCTCCCCATTCCTGGAGACCTTCACTCCTGTGTAACCATGCATGCATGTCTCTAATACCTGGTAGGAGCTTGTCCCTAATGTCCCTAGCTCTTTGTTCCCTGTGTTCCCAAATCCAGCCATGCAAGTTAAATGTTTCCAGACATTTTAGGGTTGTTTGTCTTTCCCTATACCTGCATTATTTTGCCCTGTCTTACCCCAGAATTCCAGGACCTGCAGCAGCATCTGGTCTCCATGCTTTCCTCCCCCTGGTCCTCAATCATACTCCCTCTTAGCAGTTCTCCCTGACACCTGTGCAGGGTCACTCTCCAGAGTGCTCAGGTTTCCCAGTCTTATTGGTGACTCCATAGTAATTCTCAAAGCATCTGTTAGGGCAGTTTACTGTGAATGTTGACCTACAGTTTTAGAGGGATTACAAAAAGGAAGAGGAAAAAGAAAAGGCTTCTTTTCTGCCATCACCTCTTGAAGCTATCAAATCACTGGGAATAGCTCTGGAAAGTGTGGTGCTTACACAAGTGGTAGCTTTGGCTGCTCCAACAATTTTAACTGCTACTGTTGTTTGCCATGGACTCATTTAGAATATTCTGTTTCCTGTACAGGTATTGTTCTGTTTCTGCCATCTGTCAATAGTGGAGATTGGTATTGGTAGAATGTACTGATCCATAAAATTTTGATATGAGTTGTCAATGAATCCTGGAAATGAGTCCAAATTAACTAACTTGCATTTGTGCAGATGGGTGCTTTGACTTTCAAGGTGAATTATTAACATCACATTTTTTTATTTAACTTGTATCTGTTTAAAAATGCATCCCAGTTTCTCAGTCTCTTTCCATCTCCCTGATAATAACTTAAATTGTGGTGTGAGTAAAGGAAACAACCAAGAGTAATTTACTGCATTTGAGGGAGAAAACTTCTCAGGGGAGCAAGGAACACAGTGGGACAAGCATAGGTCACTGCCCATTCTGACCTGACAACACTCAGGGTTTACTACTCCCTTAGAGACCCTGTCTGCCTCCAGGGACCAAAGGTAAGTAAGAGCCTCTCCAAACCCTGCAGGATTCCCTTCAGAGATACTATAGAGAAACTTAACAAGTTTTTGGTAAGGGTCACCTGGGGAGAAAGTGCTCAGAAGTGCCCTCAGCTCCCCATGCCTGCAGCCCAATGCTGCTACAGGCACAGTGATAATCGCAGGTCCCAGGGGAGGTGAGGTCACAGAGTCACAGACCCATATCTCAGGAGATGACCGATCCCTGCAGCACACATCCTGGTCACATTGGTCTCTGCCCAAGATTGTCATCCTGGTCACATAAAGAGACCAGCGTGTAATCCAATGTCAGTCTGAAAGCAGAGTCTGGGAGGAAAGACCCACCTCAAGAATCTGGGTAAGTCATCATCTCAGAACAAGGGATTCTGGTTTGAACCCAGTAGATATCCAGAGCCACCCAAGAAGTAGAACAATTCCACAGGACAAGGGAGTGTTCAGGCAATGAAGATGAGTGGAGTTCCAGCTGCATCCCTAGTCCCTGATGCTCCTAATTGAAGGTAATGTGATCCTCACTGACAGCGGCCATGTTGGTTTCTTCCAGGTGAAAATGAAGTGTGATATTTAAAGTGTATGACTCTTCAAATCAGTGTGCTGCCCAGCCTCCATTAGAAGAATTTTACCTGAATTCTTCAGGGTGCTGGATCAAGAGCTGTGTCCTCTCCTCACCTGTGGAGTAGAGGATGAAGAGCTTACAGGGTCCCCTCATCCTGGGCAGGCAGTGTATCTGGATGGCTGTTGTTCCAGCAGGAACTTGGCACCAACTCAGTTAGTGAGATGTTGGTCTGTAAGATGGTGAGTCTCTTCCCCTCTTAATGTGAGAAGGAACATGTACAGAAAATTGATCATAAATATCCAACTCCACTGTCAGACATAATATCTCCTTGTTTTCACCTGTTTCAACATATTCCCCTGATTGTAGCATATGTACTATCAGCGCTAGGAATTTGACAGTGGAGAAGGTGATGAGTGTCCAGGAGCAGATAGGAGGTCTTTTCACTGTCTGCTCAGTTTCTCTGTGATTCTGAATTTGCTTCAATGAAAAGTTCATAAATATATGCATTTGAATGAAAGATTATAATCTGATATTTGAAATTTTAAAAGCACAAGATCCTGCTTCACATATGCCATACTGCACCAGGTTTCTTGGAATACCATTCAGCAATCTTGCTTCCTTAGAATAATCCCACTTTATTCAGGTTTGAATTAACTCAAGAGTGTAACCTCTACAATGAGTAAAGATTTTCTATTTCTCCTCTCTGTTTGCATGTTCTTGTTACATGCACTAAAGCTGCTGGCATTGCTTGTGGTTCATGGACCAGTGCTGTGGTAGGTGCCACTGTACTTGGTTCTTGACACCACAGTGGGGCCACGTGGTCATGGTCCTGCTGTGGACCAGGGTGGCCTCATTGCACATCATGGGTCAGGTGCCTGTGTGTTCTAGTTCCCTCACTTCATCTGCATTCACTGAAACATCTAAATGTCCCATAATAATAGATATCAGTCTATAAATGAGTCTTTCCAATGAATGGGAACGTGTTACAATAAAAATGTATAAATGCCACCAGCTTATAAGGTAATAGTAATATGGAAAGACAAAAGTAAATACAGAATTGTATTGTTTGAAAACTCGCCTTGATGGCTTCAGGGAAGTTTGCTGGTTCACAATACTGTCTCTGTTACCTCTTAGCCAGTTTCAAGACACCTCAGCCTCAAGTGTTGTGAATTTTGGCAAATACTTAACTCTGCATGTCCACTTCTTCTTGTCATCATTCAATCATCTCAACACCTGCCTCAAATTGTGAAGATTGAAGACACCATGTGCTGCCTGCACAGAAGGGAAGTCCACAATCACGCTTCCAACTATCACCCTGACCTCATTACACCTGGCTAGTGTAATGGAAACATGAAGCAGATGTTCTGAATCGGAACTCTGGAGAGTGGGCAATATTGGAATTTGGTTAACAATACATGGAACCCCAGACTCCTGTTCCCCTGCAGAACCCTCTGCTTGGGACAGCAGGGAACTGACAGGATGGCAGCCATTGAGGTGACTGTAGGAATCATCTTACTGTCACAGACTGTGGTAGGAGTTCTGGGCAATTCCTCTCTTCTCCTCCATTACCTGGTTCTTTATTTCACTAGGTGCAGGGTAAGACACACAGACTTGATTCTTCAGCACTTGATTGTGGCCAACTTGTTAAATCTCCTGTGTAGAGGAATTCCCCAGACAGTGTCAGCTTTCACTTTGAAATATTTTCTCAGTGATATTGGATGCAAACTACTTTTCACTCTTCACAGGGTGGGCAGGGGTGTGTCCACTTACAGTACCTGCCTCCTGAGCATCTTTCAGGCTATTACGAATAGTTCTGGAAACTCCAGGTGGGCAGAACTTAAAGTGAAAGCTCCCAGGTACATTGACTCTTTTGCATGCTTGAGCTGGATTCTGTACCTCCTTTTAAATGCTCTTTTTCCTATGTATGTGAGTGGAAACAGGAATAGTACAAATTTTACCAGCCTGAAAGGTTTGGGGTACTGTTTAAGTGTTCATCATGATACAACTACAGACTCACTGCATGCAGCATTGCTGTCATTCCCTGATGCTGTGTGTGTGGGCCTCATGCTCTGAGCCAGCAGCTCCATGGTGCTCATCCTGCACAGGCACAAGCAGAGAATGCAGCATGTGCACAAGACCAGCTCTTTCAGATTCTCCCCTGAATCCAGAGCCACCAAAGCCATCCTCCTCCTGGTGAGCACTTTTGTCTCATTTTACTCACTTTCCTGCTTCATTCAAATTTGGCTGTTATTTACCATCCCAACAGGTTCCTGGTGAGCACAGCCTCTGTAGTTGCTGGGTGTTTCCCAGCTGTCAGCCCCTTCCTGCTCATGAACAGGGACTCTAATGCATCCAGGCTCTGCTAACATTAATAAGGAATGGGAAAACTCCTGATATCATGAGGAATATATAAATTGTAAGCTTTTGCACAATTTTTGGTTGAATATTTCTTTTTACCCACACACTTGTAAAAACAGTTACACAAGTCTTATGAGAATGGTGATTTAGACACATGTATTTGTAGACACACATAAGTGTGTGTGTGTGTATTAATGTGTGCTTATGTACATTCATATCACTGGAATTATGTTTATTAATTATGAAGTAATATTTCTGGAAAATTAGATGTAATGAAAGTAAATTTCATATTTAAATATAAAACCCACATGTTGCCAAAACTCGTCAGCATAGATTTGATATGTTTTTGTGATATTTTGATTGATTAGCTTATTTAAATATGTGGAAAATGTTTTTCAGTTTTCTACTTTTATATTTATGACTCATCTTTATCTCTTGATTGAAATATCAACGTGAGCACAGTCAAACAATATTTGTCTTCAGAACTAAAATTAGACCTGTGGTATGTCATTTAATATTGAGTAAAATGGGAAGCAATGATCTACTTTTGTTTTATTTTAATGTGTTTTTTGTTTTTCTGCAGTGTAATTTTCAAAATGTTACATTTCATTTATTCCAAAGCTGATAAGAATATAACTTTACTGGATAAATAGACCACATGTGTATATATGACACTGGAAACTAATATATATTTTGTTTTATATCACTGATATGTATCATTAAAACACATTGTCTTATTTTAATACCAAAAAGCCAAATAACCCAATCAATAAATGGGCCAAGGAACTAATCAGACACTTCACAGAAGAAGAAATACAAGTAATCAACAAACATGAAAAATTGTTCATCATCTCTAGCAATTAGAGAAATGTAAATCAAAACTAAGATTCCATCTCACTCCAGTCAGATGGCCACTATCAATACTACAAGCAACAATAATTGTTGGCAAGGATGTGGGGAAAAATTACACTCATACATTACTGGTGGGAATACAAATTGGGGCAGCCACTATGGAAAGCAGTATGGAGAGTCCTCAAAAATCTTGGAATGGACCCACCTTTTGACCCAGTTATCCCACTCCTCGATTTATACCGAAGGACTTAAAATCAGCATAGTAGAGTCGTACAGCCACATCAGTGTTTATAACAGCTCAGTTCACAAGAGCTAAACTATGAAAACTTAGATGCCTTTCAACAGATGAGTGGATAAAGAAAATGTGTTACACGTACACAATGGAATATTACTCAGCCTTAATGGAGAATTAAACTATGAAACTTGCAGTAAATGGATGGAGCTGGAGATGCTCACGCTAAGTGAAATAAGCCAAACCCCAAAATTTGAAGGCAAATTGTTTTCTTTGATAAGTGGATGCTGATCCATCATGGTGGGGTGGGTGGAATGAAGGCACTTTGAATTGTGCATAGGGGAGTGAAGGGAGAGAAGGGGGCATGGGGATGGGAAGGACAGTGCAATGAGATGGACACTATTACCCTATGTGCATGTATGATTACACTATTGGTGTGATTCTACATCATGTTCTGTCAGAGGAAGGAGATTGTGCTCCATTTGTGTACAATGTGTCTAAATGCCTTCTACTGTCACGTGTAACTAATTAGAATAATTTTGAAAACATAAAAATATTAATTAAAATTAAATAGATAGTCTCATGTATAAGATGGGCATGCCTTGCCAAAATATTGTACATGAACTGAACACTCTCCTGTGTAGGGCACTTCTATGTGGACAAACAAAATCCTCATTCTCTAAGGTTTCTGTGTTTCCTCTCACATAAGTGTCACCAAGAGTGACCAGCAGGTGACATCTGATTACATATCACATTCACCTCTTTCGTACTTTATATGAATGAACAATTTCAACATGTACTCTTGTATTTTTGATTTTGAAAATTTCAAATGTTTAAAAGACCTTTTTTCCCCTGTTGTTGGTGACAGAATTCAAGTGCAGAAACATCAAACACTTAATTCTAGTGTTTCTATCCTGTGAAAAGGGACTTTGGGTTGGTTAGGGTTTATGTTTTATTCCAAAGTTCCGTGTGTTGAAAGCTTTGACCCAGTGTGATGTGTTTGAAGTGGAAACTGAGAAGTGGAGGCAAGGAGAAGGGGCTTAGGTCCTGGGGAAGTCACCCTTGTATTGGGAGTAATGACACGTTAACTAACTCAGGCTGACTCCTTACTCCTTGGTGAGTGAGCAAGATCAAGGCCTCAAAGGTGGTTTCAAAGGTTAATGACAATAAATCGGGCCACCATCAGGGATTGGTTAACAACAGTTCCGCGAATGTGATCAGCTCGTGCTTGCCATATATTCCTATGGGACTCTCACCTGTGTGAACCCCCATGCCTTGCTGAACTTTAAGCTATTGGTTTCTGCCTGGCCCCCACCCTACATAAAAGCTGTTTGATTTCCTCAATAAATGAGTTCCTGCTGTGACTGGTCACCCTGATGCATCTGATTGTCCACCACCCGGAGGGCTAGGAGCTGGCAGTCATTCGGCCCTACCTATCCCAGTCTGACCTTGTTGGGGAGTGTTCCCTTCCCTTGCAACTGGTCGAGAAGAGCAAGGGGGCTTAAGACCCTGACAACTGGCATCCAACGTGGGGCCCCTCAAGGCTGACCCGCAGCCAAAGCAAAGAGGCAGCTTTGAAACCGAAAGTACCATCAGATCAGGCCAAGCGAGTTCCAAAGTAAGGGTATTGTAAGGAAACTGGCCTCCCCACCACCTGTCAATCTGCATTCACCCACCTCTCTGGTTACAGGAATTTCCAGCCTCCCCATCACCTGTCAGTCTGCGTTCTTCCCGCCTCTCACGTTACAGGAATTTCCAGCTTACGCTGCCGTAATCTTCCTGCCTCCCACGTTACATTCTAATATGTCATTGGTCCTTCAGTCAGTCTGTAAGAATTCTCCTCCGCGATTGGTTCCTCTCAGCCCGTGAAATTCCTATGTCTGAGAGAAACCTTGCACCATGCTTTTTTTTTTTTTTTCTTTCTTCCCTTTCCCCCGACTGGACGTGAATCATTTGCATAAAAAAAGTTCCTTGTGTGAGACCTGTGTCTGCGGAGCATTTTCTGGGAGCTAGTGATGAACCATAACTGCCCCTAACAGGCATCCCTGAAAAGATTGGGTAAACACACACCACACATGGTGACCCTGCACTCTCAGCTCTCAGACTCATGCTGAAGAGTAGGGGCCTTGAGTTGTCTGATACACAGGCAGAAAAAGCCTGGGACACCTTTACTTGGGTGGCCCCTTGGCTCCCTGCCACTAATCTTTTTGACTAGTCCACATGGGATCGTGTAGAACAACTTCTTAGGAAGAGGGAAATTGGTTGAGGGGAGGATCCCCCATTAAGAGTCTGCCCTACATTATCTGCCCTTAAGGCCTGCTTCTCTCCAGGACCCCCCAAAGGGGGCTCCAAAGTTCCCCCCAAAGAGCTGCTGCCTCCGGGTGGTGGGAAATCTTCCCAATGGCCATTTTATGATACTGGGAAAGAACTCACTGACTCCAACCTCCGCCCCTCCCTGTATGGCCTTCCCGGTAAATGCTAAAGTGTTAGTTTGGGAAGGAATGACTACCGATCACAAACTGGCCTGTGCAGGGATGAAAGATCACTCCATGGGAAGGTGGATTGTGGCTACCAAAGATATTGGCACACAGCTTCCACAAGTGAGCGGGCAGATGGAAAGGGATTCCTTATCTTCAAGTCTCTTCTTTCTTGCACTTCTCTGCTCTTCCTGCAAACTCCAATGCCTCCTTCTTCTCCCTTTCTTAATTCCTCCTCCTCCTCCAACTTTGACTCAGCTATTTCTGCTTCCATTCCCCAGCTCAGCCCACCTAGTCCTCCTGCCACAAGGTCCCACATATGCCGGTGTGGAGGGAGTAACCAGCCCAACCATTAGTGGCATGTCCTAGTAAGGAGTATGATATAGTAGCCCCATTCCCCACAGAGAAG
>NC_136478.1:67905845-67970823 GCF_902686455.1 Sciurus vulgaris | reverse complement strand
AGCTTACAAGTCTTAATAAAATGTGGGCACTAATGACAGGTAAGCTTCAGGGGAACTGCCCTGTTGGGTTCAATCCATGCAGGACTGACACAATGTGTAGGTTGACAGAAGAAATATCGATTGATGAGTGAGAGCCTTTCTACACAGAGCCAGCCACAAGTCCCCAAGCCAGCAGAGTCCTCTGACCCGCAAGCAGACTCTGGGAACAGAGCAGGGCAGCCAGAGACCTCTCCAGGTGGCCAGCCCCCCTCCGGCTCACAGGCTTTTTCAATGGTTGATCCAAGATAGTGGATTAGAGGGTGACTGCATCTCCAGTTGTTCCAGAACACAGGATTCCAGAAGAGGAGGCATTGAGAGACTCGGACTAAAATAGAACCACAAGGTGAGTCTCCCCCACCTCGTGAAGCTTGATGCAGGCAGCAGGCCTGAATTCGGGCAGCTTTTTAGAGTAGGGCAGGGCATCTAGAGTCTCCCCAAGGCAGCCCTGAGCATTCTGGTGGTGGGCTCCTCCCACAGAGCCAGATACTCCAACTTCTCGGAGCAGGTTCCCTAGTGAGAGCCTTTCTGCACACAACCAGCTCCAAGACCCTGATCCAGCAAATGGCGAGCTCTGGCCCACTCACATGCTGCTTCAGAGACCAGGACAGGGCAGCCAGGGACTTACCCAAGCAGCCCGGCTCCCTCCAGTGGGAAGTGCCTTTCCAGGCTAGCTTCTCAGAGCCGACCGCCCAGTGAGAGCCTTTCCACACAGAGCCAGCCACAAGTTCCCAAGCTAGCAGACACCTCCGACCCACAAGCAGCCTCTGGGACCAGAGCAGGGCAGCCAGAGACCTCTCCAGGTGGCTCTGCCCCCCTCCGGCCAAAGGCTTTTTCAACTGGTAATCCAAGATGGCACACTAGAGGGTGACTGCATCTCCAGTCATTTCAGAACACAGGATTCAAGAAGGGGAGGCATTGAGAAACTCAGACTAAAATAAAACCACAGGGTGAGTCTCCACCACCCGGTGAAGCTCAGCCCGGGTGGCAGGCACGGTATCAGGCAGCTTATTAGAGTAGGACAGGAAGCTAGAATCTTCTCCAGGCAGCCCTGGGCACTCCAGCGGTGAGCTTCTCACACATGGCCACCTTCTCGGAGCAGGCCCCCCATTGAGAGCCTTTCCACACAGAGCCAGCTCCAAGCCCTGGAACCAGTAGTGGACTAGGGACAGCTTTCTTTGGTAGTGCTGCATTATCAAGTTACTCCAAGACTTCAGGCTACTGAAGGCTGGGAGGTGATACACTGGAAATCTACAGGGACACTATAAGCCAATAAAGGAAATCTGCAATATCACAGAGTTCCAATGACATCTACCAATATAAGAAAATAAGGGAAGAAAATGTCCCAAACAAACTAGATATTATATCAATAAAAACCAATGACAGCACAGCAGAAGATATGTCAGAAAGAGAGTTCAGAATGTACATAATTAAAACAATCAGGGAAGCAAATGAGGAGATGAAAGAGCAAATGCAGGCATTGAAGGAGGAGATGAAAGAGTAAATGCAGACATTAAAAGATCACACCAATAAACAGTTAAAAGACCAAACACAGGAAGCAAGAGATCATTTCAATAAAGAGTTAGAGATACTGAAAAAAAAAAAAAACCCAGAAATCCTTGAAATGAAGGAAACAATAAACCAAGTTAAAAACTCCATAGAAAGCATAACCAATAGGATTGAACACCTGGAAGACAAAACCTCAGATATTGAAGAAAAAATATTTAATCTTGAAAACAAAGTTGACCAATCAGAAAAAATGGTAAGAAATCATAAACAGAATCTACAAGAATTATGGGATATCATGAAAAGGCCAAATTTAAGAATTATTGGGATTGAGGAAGGCTTAGAGAAACAAACCAAAGGAATGAACAATCTATTCAATGAAATAATATCAGAAAATTCCCCAAATCGGAAGAATGAAATGGAAAAACCGGCACAAGAGGCTTATAGGTCTTCAAATATACAATATTACAACAGACCCACACCAAGGCACATTATTATGAAAATACATAACATACAAATAAAAACCGAATTTTAAAGGCTGCAAGAGAAATGAATCAAATTACATTCAGGGGGAAACCAATAAGAATATCAGCAGATTTTTCAATCAAGACCCTAAAAGCTAGAAGGGCATGGAACAACATCTACCAAGCCCTGAATGAAAATGGATGCCATCCAAGAATCTTATGCCCAGCAAAACTAACTTTCAGATTTGATGAGGAAATAAGATCCTTCCATGATAAACAAAAGCTAAAGGAATTTACAAAAAGAAAGCCGGCATTACACAACATTCTCAGCAAAATATTCCATGAGGAAGACATGAAAAACAGCGATGCAAATCAATAACGGGAGGAACTAGCCTAAAGGAATAGCCAAATAAAGGAGAAACCAATTCATGTCAAAAATCAAAAATGAGCCAAATGACTGGGAATAAAAACCATATCCTAATAATAACCCTGAATGTTAATGGCCTGAACTCATCAATCAAAAGACATAGACTGGCAGATTGGATTAAAAAGAAAAATCCAACAATATGCTGCCTGCAAGAGACTCATCTCATAGAAAGAGATACCCATAGACTAAAGGTGAAAGGATGGGAGAAAACACACCATGCACATGAACACAGCAAAAAAGCTGGAGTATCCATCCTCATTTCAGATAATGTGGACTTCAAGCCAAAACTGGTCAGAAGAATAAAGAAGGAGATTACATATTGCTTAAAGGAAGCATAAATCAGCAAGAGCGAGACATAACAATCATAAATATCTATGCCCCGAACATTGGCTTACCCAGAAACTTCAAACAAATCCTTCTCAATTCCAGAAATCAAATAGACCACAACACAATAATACTAGGTGATTTTTTCACACCTCTCACTCACCACTGGATAGATCTTCCAAACACAAATTGAATAAAGAAACCATAGATCTCAATAACACAATGAACAATTTAGACTTAACGGACATATATAGAATATATCATCTAACAAAAAATGATACACTTTCTTCTCAGCAGCACATGGATCATTCTCTAAAATAGACCATGTTTTATGCCACAAAGCGACTGTTAGCAAATACAAGAAGATAGAGAAACTCTCTTGTATTCTATCAGATCATAATGGATTGAAATTAGAAATACATGACAGAATAAATACAGAAACTATTGCAACATCTGGAGATTAAATAATACACTATTATATGATGAATGGAAACAGAAGACATCAGGAGGGAAATAAAAAAATTCTTCCAAGTAAATGAGAACAAAGACACATCATGTCAACATCTCTGGGACACTATGAAAGCAGTACTTAGAGGAAGATTTATTTCATGGAGCTCATTCAACAAAAGCAGTAGAAATCAACAAAAAAATGAATTAACACTGCAGCTCAAAGACCTAGAAAAAGAAGAGCAGACCAACAGAAAAAGTAGTAGAAGGCAGGAAATAGTTAAAATCAGAGACAAAATCAAGAAAATTGAAACAAACAAACAAAAAAAAATCAGAAAAATTATCAAAATAAATAGTTGGTTCCATGAAAACATAAACAAAATTGATAAACCCTTAGCCACACTAACAAAGTTAAAGAGGGAGAAATCTCAAGTTACTAAAATTTGGAATGAACAAGGAAATATTAGAAAGGACACAAGTGAAATACAAAACATAATTGGAAGCTATTTTGATAATCTATACTCCAACAAAACAGAAAACCTTGAAGACATCAACAAGTTTCTAGAGACATATGAATTACCTAAACTGAATGAGGAGGACATACACAATTAAATAAATCAATTTCAAGTAATGAAATAGTAGAGGTCATCAAAACCTACCAACAAAGAAAAGTCCGGGACCAGATGGGTTCTCAGCAGAGTTCTACAAAACTTTTAAAGAAGAGCTCATTCCAATACTCTTGAAAATATTCCATGAAATAGAAGAGGAGGAAACCTTTTGAAACTCATTCTATAAAGCCAATATCACCCTGATACCTAAACCAAACAGACACTTTGAGCAAAGAAGATTTCACACCAATATCCTTAATGAACATCTATGCAAAAATTCTCAACAAAATTTTAGCAAATTGCATACAAAAATATATTTAAAAGATAGTGCACCACGATCAAGTGGTTTTTATCACAGGGATACAAGGTTGGTTCAACATCTGGAAATCAATAAATGTCATTCACCAATCCAACAGACATAAAGTTCAGAGTCACATGATTATTTCAATAGATGCAGAAAAAGCATTCAATAAAATACAGCATCCCATCATGCTCAAAACACTAGAAAAAATTTGGGTAGTGGGAACAATCTTTAACATTGTAAAGGCCATCTACGTTAAGCCCATGGACAATACATTCTAAATGGTGAAAACCTGAATGCATTCCCCCTAAAAACTTGAACAAGGTAGGGATGCCCTCTTTCACCACTTCTATACAACATCGTTCTTGAGACTCTAGCCAGAGCAATTAGACAAACCAAAGAAATTTAAGAGTTATGAATTGGAAAAGAAGAACTCAAACTATCCCTGTTCACTGATGACATGAATATATATTTAGAGGAACCTGGAAATTCCACCAGAAAACTCTTAGAACTCATAAGTGAATTCAGTAAAGTAGCAGGTGACAAGATCAATGCTCATAAATCCAATGCATTTTTATACATAAGTGATGAATATTCAGAAAGAGAAATTAGGAAAACTACCCATTCCCAATAGCATTGAAAAAAATAAAATACTTGGGAATCAATCTCACAAAAGAGGTGAAGGACCTCTACAATGAAAACTACAGAACACTACAGAAAGAAATTAAAAAAAAAACCTTAGAAGATGGAAAGATCTTCCATGTTCTTGGATAGGCAGAATTAATATTGTCAAAATGGCCATACCACCAAAAGTACTATACAGATTCAATGCAATTCCAATTAAAATCCCAATGATGCACCTTACAGAAATAGAGCAAGCAATTATGAAATTCATCTGGAAGAATAAAAAACACAGAATAACTAATTCAATCCTCAGTACAAGAAACGAAGTAAGGGGTATCACAATACCAGATCTTCAACTCTATTACAAAGCAATAGTAACAGAAATGGCATGGTATTGGTACCAAAATAGACAGGTAGATCAATGGTACAGAATAGAGGACATGGACACAAACCCAAATAAGTACAATTTTCTCATACTAGACAAAGGGGCCAAAAATATGCAATGGAGAAAAGATAGCCTCTTCAACAAATGGTGCTGGGAAAGCTTGAAAACCATATGCAACAGAATGAAATTAAACCCCTATCTCTCACCCTGCACAAAACTCAACTCAAATGGATCAAGGACCTCATAATCAGACCAGAAACCCTGCACCTTATAGAAAAAAATTCGGTTCAAATCTTCAACATTTCGGCTTAGGATCAGCCTTCCTCATCAGGACTCCCATAGAACAAGAAATAAAAGCAAGAATCAACAACTAGGATAGGTTCATACTAAAAAGCTTTCTCTCAGCAGAGAAAACTGTCAGTAATGTGAAGAGAGAGCCTACAAAGTGGGAGAATATCTTTGCCACTCATATTTCAGATACAGCGCTAATTTCCAGAATCTATAAAGAACTCAGAAAACTCTACACCAAGAATACAAATAATCCAATCAACGAATGGGCTAAGGAAATAAACAGACACTTCACAGAAGAAGATGTACAAGCAATCAACAGATATATGAAAAAATGTTCAACATCTCTAGTAATAAGAGAAATGCAAATCAAAACTACCCTAAGATTTCATCTCGTCCCAGTGAGAATGGCGATTATCAAGAACACAAGCAACAATAGGTGTTGGCGAGGATGTGGGGAAAAAGGTACACTCATACATTGCTGGTGTGGTTGCAAATTAGTGCAGCCACTCTGGAAAGCAGTATGGAGATTTCTCAGAAAGAATGGAATGGAACCACCATTTGACCCAACTATCCCACTCCTTGGCCTATATCCAAAGGACATAAAATCAGCATACTACAGAGATACATCCACATCAATGTTCATTGTTGCTCAATTCACCATAGCCAGATTGTGGAACCAACCTAGATTCCCTTCAGTTGATGAATGGATAAAGAAACTGTGGAATATATATACAATGGAATATTACTCCACCGTGAAGAATGATAAAATTATGGCATTTTCAGGCAAATGGATAAAATTGGAGAATATCATGCTAAGTGAGATAAGGCAATCTCCAAAAGCTAAGGGATGAATGATCTCGCTGATTAGTTGCTGAGGACATATAATGGGGGTGGGAGGGATTAGCTTTATGGTTAGGGTTTGGTTTAGGGTTTGGGATAAGGAGGGTGGTAAGAATGGAGGAAGGAAAGACTGTACATAGAGAAAAGAGGGGTGGGAGGGGTGGGGGGAATGGAAAAAATAACAGAATGAATCAAACAACATTACCCTATGTAAATTTATGATTACACAAATGGTATGCCTTGACTCCATGTACAAATAGAGAAAGAACATGTATCCCATTTGTTTACAATAAAAAACAAACTGAATTAAAAAAAAGAATGAAAAGAAAAGAAAAAAAATCATATTATTTACATGGATGTTGTAAATAAGCAGGAGCTTTTATCATCTTATCAGATAAAGTGCACTTCAAGTCAATGTTAATCAGCAGGGCAGAAGGTAATTTCCTACTGTTTAAGGGAATTATATATCAACAAGACATCTTTGTATATATTTGTATATACAAAGCATCTTTGTATATCAACAAACCCTACTCAGCTTCAGGAATAAAATAGACCACAACACAATATTATTAGGTCACCACTCTGCCTGTGTCACCACTGGATAGATCCTTCAAACAAAACCTAAAGAAGCTATAGAACTAAAAAATGCAAATAATCACTTGGACTTCATAAGCAGCCTTTTAAAAATATTCCATCCAACAATGATTAAATACACTTTCTTATCAGCCGCACACAGTTCATTCTCTTATATAGACCATGTTATGTAAGCTATCACAGATGTTGGCATAAAATCATAATATTACCTTAATATACTTTTAGTATTTTTAGGGTTATCTTGGTAGCTCCCTTTCCATTGATATGAATTTTTGTGTTTTTTTCTTGATTAGACATGTTTGATTTCATAAAATTTTATCTGTATTATTTCTTCTCTATTTCTTCTGTTTTTCTGCTCCTACTCTAATGTTTTGCCTTCCTACTACAATGTGAAAATAATTTGATTGTTACTGTAGGGTCTTTCTGATACAAGTTCTTTAAGTTAAAAAAGTTCATCTGAGTACTGCTTCATTCCAGAGAGTCTGATATATAAGCTTCCATTATCACTTAGTTCAAAGGACTTTTAGTTACTTACCTTGTGCTTTCTTTATTGACATATGATATATTTGTAAGTGTGCCTTTTAATTTTGAAGTAGTGGACAAGTGGGAGTAGGATGCTATATACCTTAGGTGATTGATTTATAATGTAATCAATCATGCAGGAAACAGGACAACAATTATCACCTCACTTGTAGAGGCAACGATAGTGCAGTCTTGGGGAGCACAGGACATTGCTAAGAAACTGTTTCCCCACTTGCTAATCACTGAGGCAACCAGAGTTTTGTGTTAGAAACTTCAAAATAAGTATTGAGGAGTTTGGGAGAGGCTGTTGCTTTTCCTTGATCACTGAATGCCGAACAGATCTCATACAAAATTTCAGGAAATATTGAGGTTTGAACTATGAGGGACTTACTGAGATTGTCTATTTAAAGTCTTAATAATTCTTGACTTTCAGATCTTCACCTTCATGTGTCTAACATACTCTGATAAAAATTAAAATAAGAAAACATCTGAGAAGTATGTCTAATAATTTAAGAACTAAAGGAAGAACATAATGTCATGTGTTATGACAATCCTAGACTCAGATGTATTTGAATGAATTAATTTGGAAATGATGATATGAACGTACTGTAGGTAAAATTACTGTATGGGGGCTGGGGTAGTAGATCAGTGGTGAAGCACTTGCCTAGCACTTGTGAGGCACAGGGTTTGATCCTGAGTAACATATAAAAATAAACAAATTAAATATAGGTATTGTGTCCATCTACAACTAATTTTTTTAAAAAAATTACTTTATCACTATTACCCCAGCACTGGAAGGAAGTCTAATCATAACATTATCACTAGAAGAGAGCTGCTTATTACAATTTCTGACAAATAAATTCATCGGCATTTGAAGATCAACCAGCAAATTATCTCATATACCTGAAGTATCCTATTAGCAAAAGTTACCATCTTAATCCAATAGCAATGAAGGCTGTTCAGAATTTTAGACATACTTTCACACAGAAAATTAGGGGACTATGCAATAAGTAGTAAGAAAGGAAGAAATGTACAAGTTCATGGTGAAACATCAATTATTCTTTTGTCCCACAAAATTGCTCTTCATGTGTATCCTCCTTTTGTGAGGATTTCAGCTCAAATGAACTGTTTAATGGACACAGGACAAAAAAAGCAACATTAATTTTGCACCCTTCTGTGAGTCTGAGAGTTAACAAATCATCCATGATTTCATTAACTCCCTAGAATCACACATGACATTCACAGAAAACCATAAGGCTCCTGGCTGTGGTTCACTACAGGGAAAGGATACAGGTAGCAGTCAGCCCAGGGAAGAAGCTGATAGTCAGAGTTCAGGTGAGGGTCCCAAATTGCAGCTCCCCATTCTCCTTCCTGTGGAATCACAGAGGCACTTCTTTCCCAGCACATGAGAAAACACTTCTGGATAATGTGAATCAGGGCAGCTTACCTAAGCCTTGGTGCCCAGAGCTTCTCCAGGAGCCTGTCACACAGTGTCCACATAACTGATTTTAGCCTCAACTCCTCCTGAGGCTGCATATTCACTGCAGGTTGCCAAGTTCAGCACAATTAACATCATTAAAGGATCTGGTAACTAAGCCCTCAGGCAAACACAGCCACTCCTCCCAGGAATGAGATTTTAAGGTCTTGAAGACCACTGATCAGTAGCTAAAGGCAAATGCAGGACCTCAACTGGGTAAGGCTGATTTTCCCCTTCAGTCCACCTCCTGGTTTCTGCTTAATGATCTCTAATGGCATAGTGAACATATTCACCAAGAAATCTGCTTTTTATGCAGTACTGACAAGGACCCAGGTAGCAGTGGAATCATGTGAGTGTATCTAATCCTTGGAGGAGCCAGAGAGGTGCAGAGTGGGATTTAAAGAAATGGAACCTCCATGCTAAACAGCCATTACATACATTTATAAATGTCAATATCATCTATGTTGCTTATGTCTGTCTTTGACCTGCTATATCACTGGGTTAGGCTAATTATTCAGTGTTCACTTTCTTTACATATCATAGAATAGAGCCACAGGTTTGACAACACACAATCAAATGCATTTCCACAATTAAATCAATATGTAAACACAGTATGTACTCACATATTCTAAGAACTCAATTACAGACCTACACACACTCATTTCCCACTCACAATCACTTTCAGGCACATTTGATACCAACAGTTGAGTCTTACCCTGAGTCCAATTCAATACCAATTCAATCATGTGGACAAAGTTTTGAGCAAAAGCAAGAAAAAACATTTCTTGCTCTTCTGGCAAAGTAGAAACACAGAAGGCTTCTGTTCCAGAGGCTGTGTGACCCACTGCCAGGGAGACCATGGACTTTAAAAGAGGAAGCAAAGGCTGCACACCAGCTCTGCCCTGTCAAGGTCATGAATCATTTGTGGCTGTAGAGACAGTCATTTCTTCATCTTCCAGCACACCCTGGAAGAGAGTCTGGAAGAGAGTCTGAAGTCCCTCATTCCTGTGTCCATGGCCTGAAGAACATAACTTGACCTTGGATGTGAATGAGACTCATCTGGCTTCCCCCATGGTTAGGATGGTGAGGAAGAGGGAAGATGTCAGTTATCAGATGTTCCCCAGTGGCAGAGCAGCAGGGCTCTGCTCAAAGTATGAAGTGAAGCTCTGCTATACTCACAAGTGAACACAGAACAAGTGTCACACACTCTCTCACTTTCACATGGTCACTCACATGGCAGCTGGTGTGGGCATGTAAATCTGCACATAAATAAACTTGTGCATATCAGCAAGTCCATGAATACCAGAGAAAGGTGGTCATACTTCCTTCATATTCCTTCCAAATCCACCACACCACAACAGGAAAGTGTTTCACACACACACAGCCTTTACACAGACAATGACTCCTATCAATCTGGGCAGTGTGATGAGAAATCTGATGTGTGGGGCATGACAGTGAGTGGTGTGATAGAGTGGAAATGAGAGGGAGGGCAGGATTATGCAGAGGTGCAGAGGGTCAGATCAGGTGTTGCAGAGAGTGGAATAGGAAAAGATTGCAGTGTTGAGGTGCACATGGGGTAAATTGTGAGGTGTGTCCTAAGTTCACTGGGTTTTCCAGGGCACAATAGAGCAGGATGGGCAAAGAAACTGAGTGAATGAGTCATTTGTATCTGGGATGAGAAAGTGGGCCATGATCACAGGCACAGATGATAAAAGGTGAAGGTGACCATGGGCTGAAGTCACTGATGGGCAGCGGCAGAAAAATTTCTGGAGACCTAATGTTCACCAGGAGATTAAAGAACAGGGGACAATGGGGCTGTGTTCACTTTGATTCAGAGATGATGGAAAGACACAACCCACTGACCTCTGGATAGAATAACTGCAGAATCCTCTCTACTTACAGCTGCAATGCAGAGCAGGTGCCAGGGGGAACAGACAGGATTTTTCCAAGAGACCTGGTGACAGCAAGATGGGATGGCTTGAGAAGAGTAATCAGGGTGGGGTTTCCAGGTCTCCCTGGTGATTGTGCATTGGCTGATGTGAACAATTCCGTGGGCCCTGGACTTCAGGGACTCTCCCTTGTCTGGAACTGGACCTCAGGGAAATTGGTCAGGTACCCTGCAGGCTGTGAGAGCCCAGTTAGAGTTGTTCTTTTGATAATCACCTGATCAAGAAGGTGATCTGACCTTCCTTTAACCATGGCCTCCACATTGTGTCAAGACAAAAGTTTTCAACAGCCAAATGGATTAAAGTCTACAGGTGGGGTAGAAATATCCTGGGAGTTGTTAAGGCTGTAGCAAAAGAGGCAAAGGAGGAAGGTGGCAGGGAAGATCGAGACAGTGATCATTGACCCCCCACTGCCCAGAGAGGACAGTAAAGGCATGACTGACCAGAGAGGTGGGTATCAGGGAATGCTCTAAGACTCAATAATGAACTCTGAGATTTGGAGAAACATGAAAATACTGGAGCAGAAAATAAGGATGGATTTCCTTAATTCGGAACACTGACCAGGTATCCTCAACTACCAATTCAATCCCAAGCCTCATCCTCCTCCATTATTCTCCTGGGTGTGCAGTTCTGTTTTTAGTGGGTGTTTGGTGTAAGTCAAGACACATTCTTTGGTCTTATTGGTGTCTTTGATGGTCCTCCAGCTATGCCACATGGTTGGAGCAGTGTCTCCTAATACTCAGTATTGAACAGTCAAATATAGTCCATCTTGTAATGGTCTTCTGCTCCTCTTGCTATTCATGGTTCTCTTGGGCTCCTTGGTTCTCACAACACACTCTCCTCCTGGCTCCCTCATGGCCCTGTGTCTAATTTGTCTCTCTTCAAGACCCACAATCTCCCCAGACTCTGCCTCCTCTTTAACCACTTTGCTTATAGCCTGTACTTAAATCCAGGATATCAGATGCCTCTCATATTCCTGCCTTCCCTCAACCCTGTTTATTAAAAACTCAGGTCTTCAGTCTTCTATGAATGTCAACAACTGACCATTGTCCCATTGTCTCAGGCCACACCTCTTGAAGCCCTGTCATCCCAGGGAAACATCACTCCAATCTCTAGAACCAAATTGATCCTTAATATCCATTAACACTTCTCTCCCTGTGTGTTCAAGCCCAGCCATGTGCTGACTTTTGCATTCCACCTCCTTTCTTTTCCCCTCTTACTCCTCCTCCCCTGCTCTTCCTCTGCTTCCCAGGAACTGCTTCCCTGTCTTGTCCCCTGCCCTCTCCCTGTGTCCTCTTTCTCATGCCTTCTCATCACACCCATGTAGAACCCCTGCCCAAAACACTGAACTGCCCTACAACAAGTCTTGATGTAAGTGGGAGAGCTCACAGAAAATTTTTTATGTTGAAATTGTCACTTTATTATATTCAGAATTCCCAGCAATACCTATCCTTTTTATTTGCTCATTTTATTTAAATTTTTTTTGTTCTAATTAGTAATAATTACAGTAGAGTATAATTTTTTATTCTTCTGGAAATATATGAGGTAGAATCTCACCAGTCATATAATTGCATATGTACATGAAGTAAAAATGTCTGATTCATTCTACTCTCCTTCCCATCCCCTTTTTTCACTCACCTCTTCCTAGTCTAATGTAACTCTATTCTTCCCTAGCCCCCATTCTGAATTAGCATCCATGTTTCAGAGAACATATTCAGCTTTTGGTTTGGGGGAATTGGCTTATTTCTCTTAGACTGATATTCTCCAGCTCCATCCATTTACTGGCAATTTTTAAGTTCTCATTATAAATAGAATGTTTTGGGGATTGGAGGAATTAGAATTGTAGGAAATCAGTAGTGATGACACACAGTGGGGGGTGGGAAGGAGGTAAGAATGTAGGAGAGAGGAACTGTGTAGAGGAAAAAGAGGAATGAGAGGGGTGGGGGGGAGGAAAAAATAACAGAATGAATCCAACACAATTATCCTATGTAAAAGTATGACTACACAAATGGTATGCCTTTACTTCATGTACAGAGAAACAGTATGTATCCCATTTGTGTACAATAAAAATAAATTTAAACAAAAGAAAGAAATGTCAGAAAGCACTCCCCTTTTGTGCTCAGCAATTGATGCCCCTCAATCCATCTGATGCTTCTACTGTTGATTCTGAGGTACCATTTAGAGCATTCTCTACTCCTTGTATGAATCCCTCCTGTCAGTAATGTGATCAACATTGGTAAAGTATATTCCCCTGAAAATTTTTCATCTTAACTGACACTGAGTTATGTGAATGAGTGAGGATGAATGGACTTTTTCTTGTCCAGCTGAGTTGAAGGATGACCAGAGTTTTTTGTTATCATCATGCTCTCCTTTCACTTGTGTCAGTTTTAAAATCCTTCCCAGGTGTTTTGTCTCATTCCATTTCTCTACTAGTATGTAAAATGAGGATTTTACTTGGTTAGATGAGGAATAGGAAGCAACTACATTTGGGAAACAATAAATGCAGTGGGCTGCCAGTCCCTCACATATTAGACCACAGTATTGACTATTCCCCAGCATAACACTGTGTGTCTCCAGGGATCATGAATAAGAAGGAGCACCTCTGAACACTCCTGCATGCACTGAAGAGATGACAAAAAGAAACATAATTGTTTTTGAAAAGTTATAGCTGGGGAGAAAGTTCTCAGCAGTGTCCTCAGCTCCCCACACCTGCAGCCCATTGCTGCTATAGGCACAGTGATAATTGCAGGTCCCAGGGGAGGTGAGGTCACAGAGTCACAGACCCATATCTCAGGAGCTGGCTGCCTCCCTGTACCATGCATCCTGGTCATAGAAGCCTCTGCACTGACATCAACATCCTGGAGAAGAGAGAAAGCCTGGTGAATATTTTTCAGTCTGAGAGCAGCATCTGTCAGAAAAGACCTATTTAAGAGTCTGGGTAAGTGATTACCTCAAATCACAGGATTCTGTATTGAACTGGATTGAATGCTAGAGCCACAGAAAGCAGAATAACTCATGGGGCGTGGGGTAGCAGTGAAAAGCAATGGAGTTACAAATCCTGCAGCCTAGTTGAATGCACAATGATCCTCACCGACACTGGGTGCTGAACTAGACTACACCAGTTTTTAAGGTGACATTAAAATCAGTATATGGCTTAATCTCCCTTACAGAAACTATGCTAATTTTCTGGATTTCTAGAATTGGGCAAAAAATATCTGCAAGCTTGTCACATAGAATAGGAATTCACAGGAATTTCTAAAGCTGTGTGGAAATTGATCTCCATGGTGATGCTTGAGTAGAAACTTTTCTCTTACTCTGGGCTTGGTGCAGCTTGTGGAGATAATCATCATACCAATCCTGAAACCATCTGTTGTCTATGAATTTTTCAGGCCATTTCCCTCTTGAAGTAATAAGAAATTTATAAGTAAATTTGAATATAATAGTTGTGCATTTCCAAAACCACATATTATCCATAGATCTTGTTTACACCTATTTAAAAATATTCTCCTCATTGTATCATATACATCCTCTTGTTTAGGAATTTCATTGTGGAGTATGACATGAGTGTGCAGAGATATATGGTAAATATCTTCACCTTCTGCTCCATTTTATCAGCCTAATTCTCTCTAAGCAATGTTTGCAGAATATATGTATTTTAATGACAGCTCAAAATCTGCTATTTCAATATTTTGAATGCACAAGACTTCATTCTGTATCTATAACAGTGTGTCTATATGGCTCCCATTGTAATATCAATCACCCATCTTGATTCCTTGCTGTTTTACCAAACTTAGGTATTGATCACACTTCAGAGTGTGTCCTCTGAAATTATCAATTATGCTGCTACCATCCTGCAGTAATGATGCTTCATGTCACAAAGCTTAGCATATGGTATGGGGAAACTTGGGTGTTACTAACGTGAAACCAAGTGGGTTCTGTGGTAGCTGTCCTAATGTGTGGGCTCCATGAACATAACTCACTATTAGAGAAGTGCCTGCTGGATTATAATTCCATCAGAGCATATAAATTAATAAAAAGTGTCCATGTTGTCATAATTGACATTGTCCTATAAAATTATTCTTTCCAAGCGTATGGAAACACATTGCAATGAAAGCTTAACTAACCCACAGTTTAGAAGGTAATATGAATTTAGAAAAAAAAAATAAACACAGAAAAGGATTGTGTGAAGAACCACACTCACCACTCTTAAGTGGTCTGGTGGTTCCTTGCACTGACTCTTGTCACTCAGCCAGACTCAAGTCCCATCAATTCCCCTAATCTGGGCATAAATGTAGACAGATGTTTCCTTTCTGAATGAACAAATTCTGGTCACTGTGCAAAGTCACCTAATAACCTGCCTTATGTTGTGAAAATTCAAGGACTTGCCATGTGTTGCCTTCATAGGAGGATGTTATATGTATTTCACGCATTTGAAGATTCACACAAACCTCATCAAAACCTGCCAGTAAAAGAAAAGCATGTTCATTTACAGTGGAAACCCCATAGAGTGGGAAATGCTAGCTCTTGGTTGACAGGATATATGAAGCCCAGGACTCCTCTTCCCTTGCAGGGCATTCCAGCTGGGACAGCAGGAAACTGGCAGCCATTGATGTGGCTATGGGAATCATCTACCTGTCACAGACTGTGGTTGGATCTCTGGGCAATTGCTCTCTTCTCCTCCATTACCTGGTTCTTTATTTCACTGGGTACAGGGTAAGATACACAGACTGATTCTTCAGCACTTGATTGTGGCCAACTTGTTAAGCCTCCTGTGTAGGGGAGTTCCCCAGAGAGTAGAAAGTTTTGGAGTGAAAGTTTTCCACAGTGATATTGGATGCAAGCTGATTTTTTATGTTCACAGAGTGGGCAGGGGTGTGTCCCTTTTCAGCACCTACCTTCTGAGTATCTTCCAAGCCATAAAGATAAGTCCTGGGGACTCCAGGTGGGCAGACCTTAAAGTCAAATCTCCCAGGTACATTGGTTTCTCCGTGTCCCTGAGCTGGATACTCTACATGCTTATGAATACTTTTAATCTTATTTATATAACTGGAAAATGGAGCAATACAAGTGTGACAAACATAAAAGATGTTGGATACTATTCTGCTACTCATTCTAACACAACTACAGTGTCATTCTTGGCAGCATTTTTAACACTCCCTGATGCTATGTTTGTGGGCCTCAAGCTCTGGACCAGCAGCTCCATGGTACTCATCCTGCATAGGCACAAGCAAAGAATGAAGCACATTCATTAGGCCTGAACCCACAGGTCCTCCTCTGAGTCTAGAGCCACTAAAACCATCCTTGCCCTGGTGAGCACTTTTGTCTCTTTTTATACACTTTCCTGCATTTTTCACTGTTGGTTGACTCTTATTTCTAATCCCAAATGGTTTGTGGTGCACATGGGTGCAATAGTTACTGGGTGTTTCCCAGCTGCCAGCCCCTTTCTGCTTCTGAGTCAAGATTTCAGATTCTGTTTTGCCTGGAACCAGAATTAAAAAACCCTGATCTGATTACAAACATATGAACTGTAAGTGTTTGCACAGTTCTTTTTTGCTTATTTATTCTAGCCCAAAATCATGAAGCATAATTATACACACATCGTGGGAATGGTGATTTTTACACTAGACTTAGGTATTTGCACTAGCCTGCTGGTACTTGCTGGGTAGCCTGGGTTGTTGGGGTAGCTAGACTTTAGTAAGCATCCTCCATGCCTGAGGAATGTCATGGTGTTTTTTGCAAGTTCAGTCAGGACACCTTTATGGCCAGAATCATGTACTTCCTGTCCAGAGCAAGTCTGATGCCTCTGTGTGAAGCATCTGCTCACCAGTCATTAATTCTTTCTCTTTGTCTAGAGTGGGCATTCTTCTTCTCTCTCCCTTATACCTTGTGAATTTTTAGTTTTGATATGATTGGATAATTAATGGGAACTTCAAGTTATGATGTCATCTGCTAACCTAGCTGCCGGTTCCCCAGTAGTGAAGTAGAAAACTTGAGGTTATCGAGAATAGAGGATAAGCATTTTGATCTGCAGTTTAAGAAGTTCTGCTGAGGCTCACCAGACACTGCTCTCCCTCTGTGTTGTTCCTCATTGGTGCTTCCCTCCTTGTCAGGGGCACCTTCCTCTTCTCAGGCTGCATCAGCAAAGGTAAAATAGCAGTGTATCCCTCTCCTGAGCTTTGGCCCTCTGCTGTTTCTGCAAGGACTTCAATACCTACACGTCTACTCTGCATAAGCACTGGATTGCTCCTGGGCTGACTTTCCAGATTCAACAACTAGCACCCATCTGTGCCCTGAGAAGAGTCACTGGAGACTGCATCCAGATTTAGAATGTTGAGCAGAACATGTGGCTACAGTCTGAGGATTCTTCAGTGTACAGATATTGGACAGCACACTGGTCAGATTTCTTGAATCTATCCCATAAATATTCACTGAAATTATGAGTTAGCTTATTAGACATGTTCTGTTCTAATCTGCTTTCTTAACAAAAGCTCAACTCAGTTTTTCATGTGAATATCTCTCATAAAAGTATAATGGTCTTAATGGTCTTAATACTCAGGAGAGTGGGAGGTTATTCTACAGGGAAAGTGTTACCACTGCACCCTCTTTTAGAGTCAGCATTTCTTCTAAATAGTCTTCATTGTTAATTTGTTATTTTTAAATTTTTTATTATATTTGTTCTAGTTAGTTGTACATAACATTAGAATGCATTTATACATTTTGATAGCTTGTATATAGAGTATAATCTCTTATCCTCCTGATTGTACACATTACAGGATCACATTGGTCATGCAGTCATACATGCACATGAGGTAATAATGTCCGTTTCATTCTAGTATGATTCTTTCCCCCATATCCCTTCCCCTCACTTCACTCATCTTTACCTAATATAAAGTAACTCTATTCTTCCCTATCTTGCCACCCCTTATTGTGAACTACCTTCCAAATATCAGAGAAAACATTTGGCTTTGGTTGTGGGGGTTTGACTTATTTCACTTAGCATGATATTCTCTAACTCCATCCTCTTGCCAGCAAATGCTAGAATTTCATTCTTCTTTAAAACTGAGTAATATTCCTTTCTACATATATAACACATTTTCTTTATTTAGTCATCTGTTGAGGGGCATCTAGTTTTGTTCCATAGTTTAGCTATTGTAAATTGAGCTACTGTAAACATTGATGTGGTTCTCTCACTATAGTATGTTTATTTTAAGTTCTTTGGGAATAATCTGAGGAGTGAGATCACTGGGTCAAATTGTGTTTCCATTCCAAGTTTTCTGATGTATCTCCATACTGCTTTCAATATAGGTTGTACAAATTCACAAAAACAGCATGCTATTGGCACCAAAACCGACAAGTAGATCAATGGTACAGAATAAAAGACACAGACAAGCCACATAAATATAGGTACCTCATGCTTGACAAAGGTGCCAAAAACATTCACTGGAGAAGAGATAGCTTATTCAACAAATGGTACTTGAAAAAAATGGAAAGCCACATTTAACAAAATGTACTCTGCATGAAATTCAACTCACTGTGGATCAAAGACAGTCACTAGAACAGAGACACTTGAGACTACTAGAAGAAAAAGTAGGCACAAACCTACATCTTGTCAGTGTAGGATATGACTTCTTTCTTCTTGGACCTAAAGTCCAAGAAGTTAAATCAAGAATCCATAAATGGGACACAAACTAAAATGTCTCTTTTTAGCAATAGAAACAACCAATAATGTGAAGAGAGAGCCTACAGATTGGGAGAAAATCTTTATTACATGCACCTCAGATAAAGCAGTAATCTCTAGGATATATAGAGAACTCAAAAAACTTAATACCACAAAGAAAAACCCAATCAACAAATGGGCTAATGTACTGAATGGACACTTCAGGGAAGAAGGAATACAACCAATCAATAAATATATGAAAAAATGGTCAATTTTTACTTGAAGGGAATGTCAGAATGCAGAATGTTTAATTTCTTAACACAATACAATTCATTTTTAATATATCTAAATATGCTACTAGACCTAAATCTCTTTTCCCTTACACTTATTTCTACCTTTATGTTTCAGAGGATTTCTTGGTACAGACAAGCTCCTTGGACTCCCAGATGTCATATTTTTATTTGCTTTCTTACTGATAGCAACTAGGAATTTTTAAGACACTGGGTAATTTTCACAATGTGGAAACTTCCTTTGATAAAACATCTTTGTTCAGCTCTGATCTAGTTTCACAAATGGGTGTCCTTTGTTGTGTTTGGGATATGAGATGTCCCCCAGACTCTCCTGTGTTGATGTGGGAATATTCAGCAGTGAAATTCCTGGATTGGGAGCTCTAACCTTCTCTATGTTCCCTAGTTTGAATGGAATGAATGACTGACAGCTATGAGAAAGTGGGGAATGGCTGGAGGAGCTGAGTTGCTGCAGTCATGCCCTCAATGGGGGCATCTTCTGTGAAGACCACTCCCTCCTTGCCTGTCTGTTCTTCCTTGCTGCAATGAGGAGAGCAGATTCCTTCCAACCAGTCCTTTCCCAATGTTCTTCCACTTTACACTGAACTCACAGCAATGGAGTAGCCTTCTGTGAACTGAGACCTTGTAGGGTGTGCCAGGCTAGCTCAGGTGTAAGAGCTGATGGAGTCATAACCAAGACTCCATAAGTGGGTAAAAGCAGCCTTGTGGTGAGCAACCTGAAAACTCATTTATTATAGTAAAAAACATACATTTTATAGACTTTTAACCCAATCAGAATGCGCCACAGGGGATCAGACCACCAGGCCACTATACAGGTTCCCTTGATAACACTAGGTAAATATGGGGGCAGTTGTTTACATTCCTAGGTGGTCAGAGTGGAATGCTCCTCTCCACAACTTTACACACTTGAGACATTAACTGCTATGAGCCAAGAACTAGGATTCCTCCCAAGAGTGAGAACCATGGAGCCACTGGACCAGATTTGGAGCAGAGAAAAGATGACTTCTGTAAATTCAACTAATGCTGTATAGAGTGAGTCTGTCATTTTGTCATGGCCTACAGTAGAACAGTACCCCCAATCTTTTTTTCTCTGTTGTGTTTTCACTATTCCATTTGCCCAGCACAAAGAGAGGAGAAATTAAATTCACCACCATATAAAGGATACGGTAGGGAAATGGAGAAGCCAATGTTCTTTGGAGATTTTCCTTTGAGATCCTTCCAAAAGGAGTTCGTGGGGTTGATGGGGATTTTCTGGTAGATGCTCAAGAGGCAGGTGATGCCAGTGGACACACTGCTGCCCACTTGCTGAATGTACAAAATAAGTTTGCATCCAAGGTCATTGAAGAAATATTTTATCCAAAAAGCTGCAATTGTCTGGGGAATTCCTTTAGAGAGAATGACCAAGGCGTTGGCTACAATCAGGTGCCTGAGAATCACATCTGTGGACCTTAATGTGTACTCATTGCAGGAAAGCACTAAATGATAAAGCAGAGAGATATTTCCCAGAATTCCAACAGCAACCTGTGATAAGAACATCAGACCAACAGCCACATTCCTGGAGGCCATTTGTTCATTCAGCACATTGTCCTTTACATCAGGGCAACACTCATTCCTCCGAGTAAAGTGATTCATTAACACGAGCTGTTCACAAGCAGTTGTGAGCACCTGTGTTCACCTGCTTCCTGTGTGGCTGAGGCAGGAGAGCCACTTGATCCCAGGAGTTTGAAGCCAACCTGTGCAACATAATGTGATCCCCATCTTAAAATAATAATTGACACCAAAAGTAACTTTCATTACATGCACCTATGGAATTTCAAAAACCTCAAGAAGCACATGTTACTGGTCATAATTAACAGTATACTTTAATGGAAAACAAGCCTTGATGATCAGTTGAGGCTACCCTGGGAGGAACAATGAAAAGTGGGAGCAATTTCATAGATAGAATTTAGCATTTATCATTGCAGAATGAACTGATATTTGCTATTTGCATTGGAAAAAGAACTTCAATAGCCATTTACACCATATAAAAATCAGATCAACAAATCAGAAATGTATATCTGATCTAAACTTTAAATGTCAGGAGGGGAATTTTTATAAAACTAAAAGAATATTCCTGTGGTCTTAAATAAGAAACTATGTATTAAGCAGCACAAGCATCAAATAAATATATAGTTGAAATAACAAGGTGTAGTACATTGAATTGAGAATGATTTCTTCTTAGATGTCATACACAGAGTGAGTGAATTTGATGTATCCAGTGCTAATAAATCCTACAGAATACACAATAGGATAAAATTAGGCAAAACATTCCAACAGGTATTTCAAGAATAATGACACTGTTTAATGAATCACAAACACTGTGGGGGGAATTCCACATATTTACTTATACCAATTCCCAGCATAAGAACATACCAACCAGAATTTAAAGTAAAATCATAGGAAATACTATTGATAGGAAGATGATAGGCTGAGAATCTTGTAAACTGGTAATGGGTGTTAATATTGGTACAAACATTTGTTAAAACTGGTAGTATCCATTTACTGGATCAGGTATAAACCTCTATGCCAGCAATGCCAAACTGATGAGTGCTCATTCAGTACTCAATAAATTGTCCTGTGTCTATGTGATATGTAATAACTACAAGAATGACATGAGGTCTAGTTCCACTGGGGACTAGGGAGAGGGAATGAGAGAGGGAAAGGGAAGTAGAGGGGAATGGTGTGGAGAGAATCATATGCCATGCTTGCATAATAATGTCAAAATGAGTCCCAGTGTTATGTGTAACTATGACGCAGTAATAAAAATAATTAAAAATAAAATGAGGAGCAAAACCTTAATGAGGAATCAGAACAGATGCTAGGAAGTCATGTACTTCTTAAATTTAAAATGAATGAATGGAAGAAAATCCCCTCTAAACAACAGAAATATACATTTGTTGTTCTGAGAAACACACTCAATTTTCCTAGGCCAAAGAATGGACTAAGAGACACAAGGAACAGCAAAAAGCAAAGCTTTACTTCAACTAAGGTCTTGCAAGACCAGGTGCCTTTTGGTGTTGGACACCCAGATTGGGTTCAGCCAACATTTTATCCCAGAAAGTGTGAGATCCCTCCCTGGTTCCTCATTGGTGGAGTGCAATGCGGTGCACTACCTTCGTGCAAGGTCACCTATGTTGTATACTCTTCCATTGTGTAACTTAAAGATATGTGCCTTTAGTTGTTCCCACTTCCTTGGTTCTCCTATGGCTGGAAGTCCCTTAGATTGAGTGCCTTGTGGCACACACATAGTTTAGATCTATTGGGCAGATGGGGGAAGGCTTCCTTCTCTCCCCTCTTCCAAAGATATGTGAAGTTTTATAGTCATGTGTTACCTGCTTCTGACTTTTCACTTTGCTCTCTTGCCTACTTCCTTTCTTACATCCCAAGTCACTTTACTTTTAAAAGTAAATACTGTTTTCTGAAAATGGAACACTGGATTTTTTATTTCTCATATTGTCATTCCAGGAATAAAAGTAAATGAATCATTCAAAAAAAGTACTTTGTTCCTAAACAACTAAACTTGAAATAGTATCTAATAAAGTAATTTAGAAGAGAAATAAAGTCAATGCTAATTTCAGGCTAAAAGTTTCTATGCCATGACAGCTACATTAGTGAAATTGTTAATAATTTAGCAGGATTTGTGGAAGACATTTCAATACAAGAGACTTGTGAGCAGATGGTGGAGGATATGAATTCTGCTGCAGTGAATGAATTAGAATAGAAAGGGAAATTTGATGAGTTTGTGATTAATGTTACAGTATTATTAAACCAGAGGAAATGCCACAGATTCATTTGCTACAAACAACGACTGTCCAGTTCTCCTCATTACAATGTTACCTTCTCTTGTGCGTCCAGCATGGAGAGAAGTCTTGCCACAGCCATCACAGCAAAGGGATTCAAAGGACACAGGATTCCTGTCTTCACTGCATTGTAATATAGTGTTGGAAAACGACTTTTCTTTTAAATCCAGAAACAGTCTCAAGTGTTTTCAGCACAGCTGAGGCAATTCTTACTGTTCCAGAGTCATCTTTACTACAGTCATGAAAGCATTCACAATCATAGTGGGATTTTATAAAATATTCTATGATTTTATGACATAATATGAAGAGAAGATTTTAGTCCTGAAGCCCCTTACAAAGTCACTATGTATTTTATTGCTCACCTATAAACATTCTCAGTGTGTATTTTATTAAATAACATCAGGAACCATGAGTGTTTGGCATCAGGTCAGGGACACTTCTCATTTTACTACTGAACTCACAGTGAGGAAGTTATTCCTCTCCTTTACTTATCTGTCCACTGAATTTGTTTCTACCCCACATTCCCTGTGCAGACATTAACATATTCTCAGACTTCCTTTCCTTATTGACTCTGCTAAAATAGAAGACTAAAATAGAAAGTACTCACTGTTAATCTTGTGTGCAAAGTTCCGGGCTCAGTGTGAGATCTTGACAGCCATTATGGAGCGAGGGAGCTGCTCACCCTGAGATAAAGGTCCAGACTCCTGTGACCTCACTTTCCCTCAGGGCTTCGATCATCATTTCACCTCTAGAGGCAATGACAGTGCAGGCCTGGGGAGCTCAGGGAATTGCTAACAAACTTTCTTCAGACTTGCTAATTACTAAGGCAATTATGAGTTTCTTGTTAGTAATTTTAAAATAAGTTTTGAGTAGTTGGGTAGAGGCTGTTTCTTTCCCATGATCCCTGAAGGATGACAGGGTCTCATATGAAAGGTACAGGAAATATTCAGTGTGACCTATGAGTGAGTTAAGAGGGTTTGATTGTTACAATGGGCTTGCAACATCCCTGAGCTCCTTACACCAAATCTTGTTAATTCTAGTTTTTTCCCCCTCATTCTCCTTCTCATTCATTTGGGGGAGAGTCTTGGACCTGGGGCCAGGCCTATCCTTTGGCCACTGTGGCTCCATCACCAGGCAGGGTGTGTGCAGTGCAGACTGCATCCAGGACAAGTGCTCCTGATTGTGACATCTGATTCTGTCCTCACAACCATCCCTTGTCAATGGAGCTTGTCAAAAGAAGGAACACTAAGATGGAGAGTAGGCAACAAGATGGGTTACTTGGAGCCTCTGCTAAGTGGCACTCAGTGGAGGCATCAGGGGGTGGTGTCCTGTGAACAGAAAACCTGCCCCCAGCTCTTGGAAGGACCTGTATTTAAGTGATCCAGTCTGGGGCATATGGTAACCTGCTCGCAGGGAGGAAGTGCACTAAGATTTTTATTCACTATTTTTATGGAGTTTTGTAGGAATCAATACAACCTGGAGATGCCCAAAAATGAGCTGCCAAATCATGACTACATGAAGCACCTGCACTTTCTGGTGTAGCAGCAGCCCTTGGAATGGCAGAGCTGGAGAAGACATAAGCTGAGCATGAACAACAGCTGGCAGAGCTGAGTTGAGACATCCAGTATACATGTGTGCAATCTGCAGGGTCGACTCCAACCTTAAATCCTAAGGAAGAGAATGTAATACAAGGAGTTCCTGGAGTGAATCAACTCCCTGAAGCCAGTCTCAGTGGCCCTCTGAGGAGGATGATCTGGACCTCTATGTCACCCTCCTATCTGCATTCAAGCCCTCCCTGGTGTAGATGTCCTGTCCTGCCTCTATTGCTAATAACTGATTGAAAGTTCCCATGAGCATGCTGGTCCCAGGTTTTGGCCAAACTAGAGACCAGGAAGGTGAACCTGGATCACTATGAGAACTATGTGACCAAGCATCTCCCTAGGAAGCAGGCTACTGCCCTGAGGGTCCATGAGAACCAGTCTGTGGGTGATGTCATGGTGCAGAAGATCAGGGTTTGTCATGTTATTTTCCATGGTGTAGAGGAGATACAGCAGAAATGGACCAGTATCAGAAAGAGAGACATCAGGAAATCTTCATCCATTAGACAACAGGGCCTGAGTCTTTACACTACTTATTTTCTCAGCTGAGCTTGGACAACTCATTCCCCTGCTTTTCTTATTCTGAAGTGCTCCAAAGTCCTTAGCTGAACTTTTCAGGGGAGAAACCCAGATTCCTGCTTTTTGCAATATTTCTCCCTCTAAAATGTCTGTAAATTCTCAGTCTGTTTGGGAAAGCCCCACCTTTGTATTTTCCTGCCCAGCATCCCTGGTTTCAGGTGTTTTTAGAAAACTCAAAAAATGTAATGACTTTAGAGAAAGGATGAAATGAGGAATCTAACATCCTACTCCTCTAAAACCAGAGAACCAGGGCAGGCTGGCCTTTTGATTCTAAGCAGCAGTAACAGGCAGCTCTGGGGTCAGATATGCAGACAGTTCAGTAATGGTGGAACAAGAACCTTAGAAGTATCTAGTGAGCCCAGTCATTGGCCATGACTGATAACACTTAGGGTCTCTATGCCAAGCACAACCCTATTTAGCCCACATTAAATGTGCATACTCTGTTAGGTGTGTAGGTGCACAGTTGGAATGTGAAGTTTTCCAGGTAAGTTGTCTTCCTCCTTTCTCTTTAGGACATGGTTGTGGTTGGGGGTTTGACTGTGGGGTTAAAGTGCTCAGCAAAAACTGCCTTCTGACATTTGCTGAAATAGGGTAGATGCTTCCCCTTGCGGCATGCCCATAATAATGCCATAGAGCCCTCTCCAGCTGTGTCATATTTTTTAATGATCTATTTTGACATATTTTCTTGGCCTATTTTCTTTTTTGGTATGCAGGACAATAGAATCCATTTTGACATAATTATAAAAACATAGAATGTACCTTGTTCTAATTCAGTACCCAGGTACCCTTCTTCCCCTTCTCTCCCCCACACCCTGCTCCTTTTCCTCTACTGATCTTTCTGTTATTTGCCCATAGTGAAATTTTTAAAGTAATTTCTTATGAAGTGCATGATGGTGAGCTTCACTGTGGTATACTCCTAAATGTTCATAGGAATGTTATGTAAGATTCATTCCACTGTCCTTCCTTTTCCCATCCCCCTTCCCTTTCTTTCATTTCTTTTTGTCTACACCACTCAAATTGTATCTTTTTAAATTTTTTACACATCCCTTACAGTGGGTTAGCTTCCAAGTATCAGAGAAAACATTCAAATATGGTATTGGGGATTGGTATATTTCACTTAGCATTGTAGTCTCCAGATCCATTTATTTCCTGGAAAATGTGTGAAAATCATTCTTGTTTATGGGTGAGAAATACCCCATTGTGTATATGTATCACATTTTCTTTATCCATTCATCTATGAAAGGGTCCTTAGGTGAGTTTTATAGCTTAACTCTTACAAATTGTTCTGCTACAAAGATTGATGTGGCTACAGTGCTGTAATATGCTTATTAGATATTGTTTGTATATATAATGAGGAGTAGGATAACTGGATCAAATGGTAGTTTCAGTCCATGTTTTTTGGAGGAATCTCATATTGCTTTCCAGAGTGTTTGCACCAGTTTTCAGTCCCACCAACAATGGGTGAGGTCCTTGGACTGTTGTTTGTTTATATTTAAGAAACACCATCTAGTCCACACTTTTTAAAAGAATGGTCTGGTTGTGAATGCCCCACTTGCTGACCTACTTAGATGTTGACAATTTAATTAATTCATTCATTATAAAAGAAAAAATCAACAAAAATATTGTTCATTGTTAATTTTCTCATCCTTGAGTAGTATACATTTTTATCATTCAGCAAATAAAAACATATAATCACAGAAAATATCTGAGAAAATTTCCTAATAAGTTGAGATTAAAAGAAAAACATAGTGTCAAAACTTATATTAAATGTTATTGAATTTATTTAAATAGTGGGATTCATTTATAAATTAATTTGGAAGTGATGACATGGGGACATTCTAAGAAAATGACACTTTGTGTATTGTGCAGGTGTGGTACAAGTATAAACAGAACACTATAACTAGCAGAGAGTTTTTTCTAACAGCCACTTAGAAGTAAAACCACCAACATTACATGTAAATGTAATGTAATGGTGGTTAATGCCAGTATTTTCATGAAGCAACACATTAGCAAATGCTGCCTTCTCAACCCAGTAGAATTACCTATACTTATGTCTACTGAGACATAAGGACCACTCATTGCTCAAGTAATCACTGAAAAACTATAAAAGGTAATGGTCAAAACTCAGTCTATTGCTCCTGCAGAATGTATCTCCATCCTGAATCCAGGGTCACCTGAGAGGTTTGAGGGACACTAGTCACAAAGGTTCACCATCACTGCTGACCCATTTGCAAGTCTGGATATTAACAAAATCAGCCTGAGATTCAATAACTCCCTAGAGGAACTCATGAAACTCACAGAAACCAGTTAGACCCCTGGTTATGGTTCCCCACAAGGAGGGGATAGAGTTACAGTCAGCCCAGGGAAGAAGCTGATAGGCCGAGTCCAAGAGAGGCTCCAAGTGTGGATCTTCCCATCATCCTCCCTGTGGGGTCATAGATGCACTGCTTGCCCCCCATGTTAGGCAACATTCATGGATACTGTCAACTGTGGAAGCTCAACTATGCCTTGGTGCACACAGCTTCTGCTGAAGTCCATGACACACTGTCCACATGGCTGGGTTTAGCCTCAGCTCCATCTTGAGCCTAAGCATTTACCACATGACTCCAAACCCAGTAGAGTTTACATCATTAGAGAGTCTGGAGGCCAAGCTTCAGCAAGTGTAGCCACTCCCTTCAGGCATTATATTTCAAGGGCTAAAGTTAAAGTCCTAAGCTCACAAAGATAAAGCTGATTTTCCACTTCAGCCCCTCTCCTGGTCTCTCCTGAAGAAAACTGAGCATGTTTGCCTGGAAATCTGCATGTCACACAGCACTGATGCAACACAGGCAGCAGTGGAATCGTGTGAGTATGTCCAGCACTCAGAAGAGCCACAGAGGGACAGAGACAGGTTTAAAGAAACAGTGACTCCATCCTATGGATTTACTACAATCATTGGCACACCCTGGTATTAAGTTGATTACTCATTCCCCCTCAACATACCAACAGCACTTTGAGGTTCCCTAAGTATTCAGTACATACTCTGTGTGCAAGTCAAGGTGCAGAGACTTATGGCTCATCACATGCTTCCCAAACACACACACACACACACACACACACACACACACACATAAATGTGTGCCCTCATTTTTGCACTCTCATGTGCTCATAGTCAAATGCTTACACACAAATGCCTTCCCATGATCTTAGTTACCCCATACTTTTATTCACACTCAAAATGCAGACACCAACACAACACTCATAGCCCCACTAACTTTCACTCATTCACTCATAGTCCCCTGTTGTGTGTGCATTTCACAGTAGTTTTGCCATCTATGAAGCTGTACACATCTCCACATCTGTGAATGCCAGATTATGGATTGTCATGGCTGCCCTTTTTCTTGCTTCCCCTCATGACATGACACCAGGACAATATTTTGCATGCACAGCATTTAAGCAGTATTCTGATATTTGTTACCTCATGTCATGGAAAAGTTGGAGAGTGTAGGTGGGACTGAGTGTGACAGGGTGAGGGTGGTTGGTAGTGTGGCATACAGAGGTCTCAGGGTTAGGGTGGTGCACAGGCCCTGGGGCTTAGGGGGTTGGACACAGCACAGAAGAAGGGAAATGGTAGTGGGCAGCTGCATGAGGGCTAAAACGTCCTTCCCCAGGCCCTTCTCCAAAGAGAAAACTCTGGATCCTCCCTCCCTTCTGACCACTGTGAGTTCCTGCCTCATTGAGTGTGCTTCTCATGGAGGCCTGTCACTCAGCATGCATTGGCACTGAACCTCTTCTCACTTGGAGGTTCTCAAGACTCTCTGTTTTCTAGTTCCCAATATGTTCTCACTCTTTAAAATCTGTTACTTCTCATAATGTAAGATCCTTTTGTTCCCAGTGCAGACTCCACACTGATGTTCCTGATGTCATCTAGTACAGACTCCAAATTTCTGCTGCCTGCAATTGTGCCCAAGTTGTTCAGGGAGAAGCCAGGCCTAGAAAAAGAATTTTCCACTGATGAATTATGCCCAAGGAGGAAGAAAAGCCATGAGGTAAAGAAGAAACCTAGGGCAGTTAGAAGTTAGGTGAAGCCAGCTGTGGTGCCACAGGCCGGTAATCCCATCTACTCAGGAGGTGGAGGAAGGAGGATCCCTAGATGATTGTTGCTGCTCGCAGCAACAATTCCATGGGAATTTATCAGAGTTGGACTGGGAATGAACTACTTCTATTATCTTTTCTGGACTGCTTTTTTGCTTGCTTGCTTGTTCGCTAGTTCATAGAGGAAGACAGGCTTGCTTGCTTTTAGAGGAAGAGAGGCTTGCTTGCTTTTAGAGGTACTACACTTTCAGAGAGGCTACACTTTCAGAGATGCTACTTCTTAGAGGTCTGCTGCTTCTTCTTAGAGGTGCGTTCTAGAGGTGCGTCTTAGTGGTGTGTCCTATGTCCTATCAGAGGTGCTGCTTATCAGTGGTGCTTCCTATAGGTGCATTTCCTTTCTCAGCTGAAGAGAATGTCTTATATACATTAAAGCAGCAAATCAGCTTAGGATTAAGTAGCACGATTGGAGCATGTGCCACGGTACCAATTAAGAAAGAATGAGGAACACTTGTTGACCATGAGCACTGAAGAGACACCAACCAATCAGGCAAAAAGTCATGAGATATCTCTCCATGTTAACACTAATTATGCGCCACCTCTTGGCCCAATGCCAGCCACCATCCTAGAGCCACTTAAACATGTCTCTACAGCTGATGACCAACCTGGGCAACTTAGTGAGAGTGTCTCAAAATGAAAAAATAAAATAAAATAAAAATGGCTGGGGGTGGAGCTCAGTGGTAGAGCACCTCTGGGATCCCAGTCTAAGACCAGAAAATAAACAAAAGAGCTTAGATGAGTACCTAGTAAAGTGGACTGAGAGAGCACAAGAGGTCAGGCTGGAAGTTCTCTGATGTCCTGCTGCCTGTGGAAATATAGGAACATCTTCAGAGCATTGTAATCTTTATTGCCCTTCTGACTGTGGCAGACAGAATGGCTCTAATTGATGGTGGAGTTGTAGATCATAGGTTTCCTGTTCATTTTTCTAGTTTCCTTTTTCTTCTCAGGTGAAGAATCCTGTCCTGTGTCAGGTCAAGTTGATGTACAGCTGTCGTGACCATGATTCACAAAAGGTGATACATTCAGACCCTTGAGTGAAGCCCAGCAACATCAGTGCAGAATGCTGGGATAGTGCTGGGCTAGTGGTGGGTTGAGGGCTCAGGGAATCTGAGGCAGGAGGCCTCTACCTGACCATGAGCAGCATGAAGAGAGGGCGGCAGGTCCTTTTACAACAGCCTGCTCCACTGCCCCATGTGATGTTCCCTGTTGGCCCTCTTTCTGTGGGAACACATGATGGTGTCACAGCTAGGCCCGTGGGCACACTGTTGGCCAGAGGAAGTTTCCAGTAAATATGAGACAGCGCTTGGAGAAAGCTGATTTGTAGGTGGTGCTTGAAGAAAGTAGGCAAGTTTTAGGAACAGGGTCCACATCCAGGATCTGTCCCAGTGATAGGAAAGTAGGGACAAGTCTGACATGCCCATGGGCTGCTCGTTTCAGTCACCAGTGTGCCCAGTCCCCCTGTGAGGATAAAAAATTTGGTTTCTTCCTGTGGATTTCCCTAGTTTTCAAACCATAAATGTAGAATGACTACAGCCTTACTCTACCTTTGAGTACACATGTTCTCCGAAGGTGATCTTCTCCTCTTCTGTTTACTTGCTTAAGTTTTCCAAATCCACCTCTGCAGTTGAGACTTTCCCCAAAGATTATAGATCCTTCAGATTCCCCATGTCTACACCTGGTCATAAAGTGACATTCAAGTCCACATACTGCTGTTCCACCTCCCCATTCTGTGCTCAGTGATTTCTTTCTCTTTTTAAAGCCACCCCTCCCTCTGTTACCTGGGGATTGGACCTAAGAAAGTCCACCACCCAGTCACACCCCAGAACACTCTTTATTATTTATTTTAAGACAGTGTCTCCCTACGTTGCTGAGGCTGGCATTGAACTCTTGATCCTCCTGCCTCAGTCTCCCAAGTCGTTGGGATAACAGCTGTGGCCACTACACTGTTTGTGCCACCTATTTTTCTGACTCCCACTCTCCTACCTCCTGGATTCTCCAAACCCAGCACTGTTGGCTCCATCTTTCCTCAGGCAGAAAAGTGTCTGGCCACTTGCCATCGAGCATCCCAGGAGCCAATAATCACAGTCCTGCCTGGGCAAGGCTGTGAGCATGTGTGTCCATACAGAGCAACATGAACTGACAGGACTCAGCATCCAAGACATACACCAGTCCACTTGTCCCCACAATGAAGGAGCAGCAGATTTTTTGGGGGCAGAAGTGCCCAGGAGGCTGGAATGTGTGCATAATCAGGGGCCTTGAAAGTCAGAGACAACAGCCAGGTGAGCCAAAGCTGCTGACCTGCCACAAACAGAACTCTGTGGCCTAGGGCCGACACCTGCTCCAGCCAAATTGCAGTTCCAGATCCCCAAGCCTCACCACCATGCACCATTCACTGACTTCAAATTTGCACTCCCTGAGCTCCAGGAGAAAGTGGAAGAAAGGCAAACCCCATGGCATTCAGCTCTATCCAATAGTGTTAGTACTTTTCCAAAGTCTAATGTGCATAAGTTTGAACCAATAGCATTAGTCCCTTTTAAAACTCTGATTACCTTAAGGTTGAATGGGTAGCATTCACTCAAGTGCTACATAAACCCCTAACCACTGTGTCTCACCAGCCATGGTTGGCAGTTTTGTTCTCTTTCTGTGGTAGTTCTGGTTGTTCTGTGCACTTGAGGTCACACTTCTTACTCTTCTGTGTCTCAAGAGAGAAGAATCCAGGAATATTCTGAGCAGAAGCAAGTAAAGCTCTATTGCTTTGCTGGCAAAGGCAAAACCCAGAATGCTTTCAATGCAGACAGTGTGAGACTCACTGTCAGGGAAGCCATGGGCTTAAAAGGAGATAAAATGCTGCCCTCAATCTGTGTCCTTTAAGGAGTCTGAATCATGTGTGGCTCTAGGGACAGCAATTTCTTTTTCCTCCAGTTTTCCAGTCTTAGAGTCTGGATTTCATCATTTTTGGTCCATGAGTAGAGAAACAGAATATCCTAGGATGTGTACAATGTTCACCTTGCTTCCCACATGGTTAGGGAGGGGAAGAGGGAGAAGAGGAAGGGGGAGAAGAGAAAGAGGGAAGATGTTAGTTATCAGATGTGCCCCAGTGGTAGAGCAGCAGGGCTCTGCTCAAATCATGAAGTGAAGCCCTGCTACACTCACAAGCCAACACAGATCTAGTGTCACACACCCACCCACTTTCACATGGTCACTCACATGGCAGCTTCTGTAAGTGCAGCTCAGTGTGCACATTTATAAAGTTGTGCATACCAGCAAGTCTGAGTGCCAGAGAAAGGGTTGTCATGTTTTTCCTTTGTATTCCTTCCATCCCTCCACTTCACACCAGGAAAATATTTTACATAGAGAGCATTTACTCAGACTGATGAGAGCTATCAGTGTGGGTGGTGTGATGAGAAATCTGAACTGTGAGGTCATGACTGATCTTGAGTGATAGAGTGTAGATGAGAGGGAGTGCAGGGTGATGAAGTCACCAGGTTACCTGAGGTGCAAGGTGCAGGTGTTGCAGAGTGGAATAGGGAGAGGTGGAAGTGGATGGGGTGTACATGGGGAAGAGGTGATGTGTGTCCCAAGTGCACTGGGGTGTTCCAGGGCACAATATGGAAGGATGGGCAAAGAAATAGAGTAAGGCATTTGAGTGTTGAGTAAGAAGAGGTTAATGGTCACAGAAATAGAGGACAAAATTGGAGGGTGACCATGGGCTGATATCACTGATGGGTAGGGGCAGGAAACAGTGCTGGAGACCTAATGTTTACCAGGAATTAAAAAACAAGGGATGAGGTGCCTGTGTTCTATTTGATTAAGAGATGATGAAAAGACAAAACCCTCTGACCTCTGGAGAGAATATCTGCAGAATCCTCTCTATTTAGATCTGGAGTTCAGAGCAGATGCCACATCAAAAAGACAGGATTGTTTCTAGAGACCTGGTAATATCAAGGTGGGGCTGGCTCAAGTAGGGTAATCAGTGTCGAGTTTCCAGGGCTCCCAGGTGCTCTGTGCATGGACTGATTTGAAAAACTCTGTGGGTCCTGGCCTTCAGGGACTCTCCCTTTTCTGGTCCTGGTCCTCAGGGAATTTGGTCAGGTGCTTAGTAGCCAGATGTGTGAGATTTCAGTTAGAGATGTTGTTTGAATAAGGACATAATCAGCTGACCAAGGGGGGAAGTGACCTTCCTCTAGCCAGGGCCTCCAAACTGTGTCAAGATGGAAATTTTGAAAACCCCAATGTATTGACATCTACCAATTGGGTAGAAATAACCTGGGAGTCTTTAGTGGTAAAAGATAGAAATAGAGGCAAAGGAAGATGTTGGTGGCAGAGTCCCCTGATCCCTCAACAGCCCAGAAAGAAGGCTGACCAGAAATGCGGGTGACAGGGAAAATACTCTTACAGTCAATGTTGAACACTGAGATTTGGAGAGAGTTTAAGTCTGGTTACTGTAGCAGAAAATAAGCACAAAGTCCCTTAATCCTGAACCTGGCCCAATTATCCTAAACTGCCAATTCAAACCCAAATTCATTGTAGGCAACCCCATCCTCCTCCATTTTTCTCATGGGTTCACAGCTCTGTCTTTAATCTATGTGTGGTGTAAGTCAAGACACATTCTTTGTTTTCCTGGTGTCTTTGCAGGTCCTCCAGCTATGCCACATGGATGGAGCAATGTCTCCTCATACAGAGTCTTGAACTCTAGGAAAGTCTGTCTTGTAACTTGATTTTCCTGATGCTTCTCTTGCTATTTGTGGTTCTCTTGGCCTCCTTGTTTCTCTCAATGCACTGCCCTCTCAGTTCCCTAGTCACCCTGTGTCTCATTTGACTCTCTTCACTATCTCTCCCCAGACTCTGCCTCTTTTTCAGTCACTCTGTTTATAGCTTCTATTTAACTCCAGGACATCAAAACCCATTCACATTTACATCTTCCCCCCAACCCTGTTTATTAACAACTCAGGTCTTAAATAATCTATGAATACTGACTGCTGACCATCATCCCTTTCTCTCAGGAAACACCTCCAGGAGCCCCTTCATCCAAAGGAAACATCACTCTATGTCTGTAGAACCAAATGGGCCCTGTGTCCTTAATATCCATCAATTCTTTTCTCCCTGTGTGCTCAAGCCCAGCCATGCACTGACTCCTTCTGTATTTCACCTCTTTTTTCTTCCTCTCCACCTTCTCTTCCTCTGCTTCACAGGAACTGCTGTATTGACGTTTCCCCATGTCCTGTCCCTGTGTTCTCTTCCTCAAGCCTTCTCCTCACACCATGCAGAATCACTGCCCCAAACACTGCACTGTGGTACAGCAGGTCTTGACCTGAATAGGAAAGCTCAGAGAAAATTTAAGACTCTTCATCAAAAACAGTGTTTTTTCAGGGTTTGAAGAATTGGAAATATTGTAAAGTGCTCCCTTTTTTGTAGTCCCCGATTAATGCTCTGGAATTAGTGTTCATAGCAGGGGTGAATCTGGGGGTAACGGAAGTGGTAGATCTGGTCTGTCAAATCATCTGCTGCTGCTACTGTCATTAGTGAGAGATCATTTACTTACAGCATTCTCTATTTCTTGTATGAATCCTTCCTGCCATGAATGGGATCAATATTAGAAAAGTATATTTCCCTGAAAAATTCTGATATTAGTTGGCATTGAGTCATGCAAATGAGTGCAAGTGGATGGACTTGCATTTGTTCAGAGAAGCTAAATGATGTTCCAAGTGCATTGTTAGAATCAACTATTTCTTTCACTTGTGTCTGTTTTAAAATCCTTCCCAGGTGTTTTGTCTCATTCCAATTCACCCCTAATAGGTAAAATGACAGTTCCACTAGGGTAAATTAGGAATAGGAAGCAACTAGGTTTGGGATATGAGGAACACAGTGAGACTGTCTGTCCCTCACATGTCAGACCACATATTTACTCTTCCCCTGCACGAGAATCTGGTCCTTCAGCTATAATGGATTAACAGGAGCACCTCCCAACACTTCAGGATCCTCTTAAGACATGTTATGGGGAAACTTATAATTGTTGTTGAAAAGTGTCACCTGGGGAAAAGGTTTTCAGAAGTGACCTCAGCTCCCCAAGAGTGCAGCCCATTGCTGCTCCAGGCACAGTGATAATAGCAGGGCTGAGGAGAGGTGAAGTCACAGAGTCACAGCCACATCTCGGGACCTGGCTGCCTCCCTACAGCACTTGTCCTGGTCATAGAGGGCTCTGCACAGAGCTTACCATCCTGACCAAGAGAAAGAGCCTGGTGAGTAATGCAGTGCCAGTGTGAGGGCAGCATCTGTGAGGAAAGACCCACTTGAAGAGTCTGTTGAGTGACCACATCAGAATATGGGCTTCTGTCTTGGACCTGGTTGAATGCCAGAGCCATGCAGGAAGAAGAAAAATTCCTGAGGAGTGACCTCAGGTAGTGAATATTCAAAGGGTCCCAGATCTTGTCGTCATCCTGATGGCTCCTAGTTAAACATAAAGTGATCCTTGCTGACAGTGGCAGCTGAACTAGAGCACACCAATTTGCAACCACACTTAAAATCAGTCTCGGCCGAGACTTCCTTACAGAAATTCTATGCTAAATTTTCTGTTTTTCTAGAACTGAACCTACAGTACCTGAAAGCTTTTACAGGTAGGAAGAACTTACAGAAATTTGCTAGTACTGTGTAGAAAGTGATCTGAAAGGTGATGATTGAGTAGAACATTTTCTCTAACTCTAGGCATGGTGCAGCTTGTGGAGATGATCATTGTACCTATCCTGAAATCATTACTTGTCTATGATTGTTTTCAGGCTATTTTACTCTTAAAGTGCTAAGAAACTTATAAGGGAAGTGTAATATAATCATTGTGATTTTCCAAGAGCATGTATTTTATATAAATTTTGTCTTCAGGTTTTTAAAAACATCTCCTTATTGTGTCAAATATACCACCACCTGGTTTAGGAACTTCATTGTGGTGTAGGGTATGAGTTGTGTAGGGATGTATGGTAAAACTCTTCATCTTCTGCTCAATATTTCTATTTGCCTAAAACTGACCTAAACAATAAGGTCTGATGAAGGTATATATTTGAACAATAGCCAAAAATCTGCTATCTCAATATTTTGGATGAGCAAGACTTCAGGCTGTACATATGCCAGTGTGTTTATATGGCTCCTATTGTAATACCAATCACCCTCATTGATTCCTTGCTAACAGCTTTACTGAATTCAGGTATGGATTAACACATTTCAGAATGTGTCCTCTGAAATCTGCAATTATGCCACTACTACCCTACAGTGTTAATGCTTTATGTCACACATTTTAGGACATGGCATAAGAAAACAATTCCTGTGACAGGTGCTGTTTTACTTGCTTTCCTGAGACAACAAACTGAGTCCTGTGATAGCTGAACTGACGTAGAACCAGTACCATCTCCCTACACATAACTCACCATGGAGCAGGTGTATGCTGGATGATAGTTCCCTCAGATCTTCTGCATTAATAAATGTCTCATTATTCTCTTATAATGGACATATAGAATAATTCTTTCAAAGCAAATGGAAACATATTACAATGAAAACTTAAAATATCATCAGTTTGAAAGGAAATAGGAATTTAGAAAAGCAAAACTAAACACAAAACAGGATTGTTAGAAGTACCCAACTCACCACTGTTAAGGAGGCCTGGTGGTTCACTGTACAAACTCTTATCACTCAGCCAGTCTCAAGTCCCCTCAATTCCCCGAATCAGGGCCTGAATGTAGATAGATATTTAACTTCTGCATGACCAAATTCTCCTGTTCATTATGTAAAGTCATCCCAATCCCTGCCTCAAGTCTTAAAGATTTAAGAAGTCACTTATGTTTGAAAAAATTCAAACAACCCTTATAGAAATGTGCTTTTTAAAGAAAAACATGCATTGTTCACAGTGGAAACACTGGAGAGTGGGAATACTAAATTTTGGTTGACAGAACACATGCAGCCTGGGCCTCCTCTTCCCCTGCAGGACCCTCAGGCTGGGACAAAGGGAACTGGCAGGATGGTAGCCAGTGAGGTGGCTGTAGGAATCATGTTCCAGTCACAGACTGTGGTTGGAGTTCTGGCTAATTCCTTTCTCCTCCTCCATTACCTGTTCCTTTACTTCACTGGGCACAGGGAAAGGCCCACAGACTTGATTCTTAAGCAGTTGATTGTGTCTAACTTGCTAACTCTCCTGTGTAAAGGAGTTCCCCAGACTATAGAAGCTTTCAGTTTGGAATTTTCCCTTGGGGATATTGAATGCAAACTGCTTTTCTATGTTCACAGGGTGAGCAGCTGCATGACCATTGGCAGCACCTGCCTTGTGAGTGCCTTTCAGGCCATCGCCTTCAGCCCCAGGTACTCCTGCTGTTCAGAGCTTAAAGTGAAAGCTCCCAGGTACATAGGCACCTCCCTATGCCTGAGCTGCATACTATACATGCTTATAAATATAATTATTCTTATGTACATGGAAAATGGAACAAAACAACCATGACAACCCTAAAAAATTTTGGGTACTTTTCTAGTTTTCATCATAACAGAACCACAGTCACACTGTATGCAGCATTGCTGTTATTCCCTGATGCTGTGTGTGTGGGCCTCATGCTCTGTGCCAGCAGCTCCATGGTGCTCACCCTGCACTGGCCCAAGCAGAGAATGCAGTACATTCAGAAGACCATCTCTCTCAGATCCTCCCCTGTGTCCAGAGCCACCAAAACCATCCTCCTTCTGGAGAGCAGTTTTGTCTCTTTTTACATACTTTTCTGCATCTCTAAGATTTGTTTGACTGTTATTTATAATCCCAACTTTTTCCTTCCGAACATGGCTGCAATAGTCTCTGGGTGTTTCCCTGCTGTCAGCCCCTTACTGCTCATGAGCAGAGACTCCAGTGTATCCAGGTTCTGTTTTTCCTGGATAGATAGAGAATAGGAAATCCCCTGTTCTGATGATAAACATGTGAACTCTAAGGTTTTTCAGTTTTTATTTATTCATTTTAACTCATAAAGTTTGAAGCATATTATATAGAGTTATATCACATGGGAATGGTGATGTCTACACATGTACTCATGTATTTGTGCTGGCCTGCTGGTTTGTGCAGGGTGTCCTAAGCAATTCACCTAAAAATACCTAAGTATCTTCTCCCTGTCACTTATTTCTACCTTCATGTCATGGAGGAAGGCCTTGGTAAATCAAATACCAACAAGGGCCCATTTGCAGTATTTTACACCTGCTTTATGATTGACAGCATGTGGGAATTTTTTAAGCTACAGCATCAATTTCAAAATATGAACAGTTTACATTTCACAGGCAGTCTCCAATGTGGGTGTACAATAAGTTGACCTTTTTTATGATGTGGACATGACTTGTGCCTCACCTATCCTGTGTTGGTGCTGGCATATTCAGAGGTGAAATGATTGCATTGTGAGAGAGATAACTTGATCAGTCCAACCCAGTTTGAATAGGCTGACCTGATGTTAACTGTGGGAAGGTTTGGAATGGGTTGGGAGAGGAAGATCACTAGGGGTGTGCACTGGAGGGGTGCATTACACTGCATCCCTTTCCCACATTACCAGTCTCTGTGCTTCCTGGCTGCCATGAGGGGAGCACCTTGCCACCTCCCCGTGATGCTGTGTTTCACCTTGGGCCCACAGCCATGAAGTCAGTCTTCTTCAGACTGAGACCTCTGGTACCATGAGCCTAAATATTCTTTCCTCCTCTAGGTAGTCTGTGTTGGGTGTCTTGGTCACAGCAATGAAAGCTGAACAAGGAACCTGAATATATTTTGGGTCATTTGATCCTTACAGATCAAGAGGCTCTGTGTATCTTCTCTTTAAGGACAGTGTATTGGCTGTTCCCTAATGAGAAATGATGGCAAGTGGTTATTGTTTCCCATTTATAGCCCTATTGGTAGCCCTTAATACTGTAACTACATTGTGCTAAAGATCCAAAGACTTAGGACAGGGCAGCCAGGGACTTCCCCAAGCAGTCCTGCTACCTCTGATGGCAGGCATCTTTCAAGGATAGCTTCTTGGAGCAGACTGCCCAATGAGAGCCTTTCTCCACAGAGCCAGCCACAAGTCCTGGAGCCAGCGGAGAGGTCCGGCCCGCAGGCAGCCTCTGGGACCATGGCACAGCAACCAGAGACTCCTCCAGGTGGCCCTGCTCCCACTGCCAGTGGCTGGCTATTTCCACAGGGTGATCCAACATGGTGGACTAGAGGGTGACTACATGCCTGTTGCTCCACAACCCAGGATTCAAGAAGGGGAGGTATTGAGAGACTTGGAATGAAATAGAGCCTTGGGGTGAATCTCCCCTATTGGGTGAAGCTCGGCCGGAGCACCAGGCCCAAACAGGGGTGGCTTCTCAGAGCAGGGCAGGGCAGCTAGAGTCTTCCACAGGTATCCCTGCTCCCTCTGGTGGTGGGCTTCTCCCACACAGCCAGCTTCTTGGATCAGGCCCCCCAGTGAGAGCATTTCTGCACAGAACCAGCTCCAAATTCCGGAGCCATTGGTGAGCTCTGGTCCACAGGTAGCTTCAGGGACCAGGACAGGGCAGCCAGGGACTTCCCCAAGCAGTGTGGCTCCCTCCAGTGGCAGGCTCCTTTCACAGCCAGCTTCTCAGAGCAGACCACCCAGTGACAGTCTTTCCACACAGAGCCAGCACCAAGCCCTGGAACAGGTAGCAGTCTAGGGGCAGCTTTACTCGGAACAACTGCATTATCAAATTCTTCGAAGACTTCAGGCTACTGAAGGCTGGGAGGTGATATACTGGAAATCTACAGGGACACTATAAGCCAATAGAGGAAATCTGCAATATGTCAGAGGCCCACTGATATCTGACCAATATGAGAAAACAAGGGAAGAAAATGTCCCCAAAAAACCTAGATACTATATCAATAAAACGCAATGACAGCACAGCAGAAGAAATGTCATAAAAGGAGTTCAGAACGTACATAATTAAAACAATCAGGGAAGCAACGAGGTGATGAAACAGCAAATGCAGGTATTGAAGGAGGAGATGAAAGAGCAAATGCAACCATTAAATGATCACAACAATGAACAGTTAAAAGAGAAAATATGGGAAGCAAGAGATCATTTCAATAAAGAGGTAGAGATACTGAGAAAAAAAAAAAAACAGAACTCCTTGAAATGAAGAAAACAATAAACCGAGTTAAAAACTCCATAGAAATCATAACCAATAGGATAGAACACCTGGAAGACCGAACCTCAGACGTTGAAGACAAAATATTTCATCTTGACAACAAAATTGACCAAACAGAGAAGATGGTAAGAAATCATGAACAGAATCTACAAGAATTATGGGATATCATGAAAAGGCCAAATTTAAGAATTATTGGGATTGAGTGAGGCTTAGAGAAACAAACCAAAGGAATGAATAATCTATTCAATGAAGTAATATCAAAAAATTTCCCAAAACTGAAGAATGAAATGGAAAACCAAGTAAGAGGCTTATAGGACTCCAAATATACAAAATTACAACAGACCCACACCAAGGCACATTATTATGAAAATACCTAACATACAAAATAAAGACAGAATTTTAAAGGCCACAAGAGAAAAGAATCAAATTACATTCAGTGGGAAACCAATAAGAAAATCAGCAGATTTTTCAATCCAGAACCTAAAAGCTAGAAGTCATGGAACAACATTTACCAAGCCCTGAAAGTAAACAGATGCCAACCAAGAATTTTAAACCCAGCAAAACTTACTTTCAGATTTGACACTGAAATAAGATCCTTCCATGTTAAAAAAAAAAAAAAAAAGTCAAAGTATTTTACAAAAAGAATGCTGGCATTACAGAATATTCTCAGCAAAATATTCCATGAGAAAGACATAAAAAACAACGATGCAAATCAGCAACGGAAGGAACTAGCCTAAAGGAATAGGCAAATAAAGGAGAAACCAAATCATGTCAAAAAAACAAAAATGAGTCAAATGACTGGGAATACAAATCTTATCACAATAATAACACTGAATGTTAATGGCCTGAACTGATCAATCAAAAGACATAGACTGGCAGATTGGATGAAAAAGAATAATCCAACAAGATGCTGCCTGCAAGAGACTCATCTCATAGAAAGATATACACATAGACTAAAGGTGAAAGGAATGGAAAAAAAAAAAAAAAAAAACACCATGCACATGGACACAGCAAAAAAGCTGGAGTATCCATCCTCATTTCAGATAATGTGGACATCAAGCCAAAACTAGTCAGAAGGGATAAAGAAGGACATTACATACTGCTTAAGGGAAGCATAAATCAGCTACTCATAACAATCATAATTATCTATGCCCCGAGCAATGGTTCATCCATGTACGTCAAACAAATCCTCCTTAATTCCAGAAATCAAATAGACCACAACACAATAATACTAGGCAATTTTAACACACCTCTATCACCATTGGATAGATCCTCCAAACAAAAATTGAATAAAGAAAGCATAGATCTCAATAATACAATCAAAAATTTAGACTTAACGGACATATATAGAATATACTATCCAACAAAGAATGAATACACTTTCTTCTCAGCAGAACATGGATCCTTCTCTAAAATAGACCATATTTTATGCCACAAAGTTACTGTTAGCAATTACAAGAAGATAGAGATACTACCTTGTATTCTCTCAGATCATAATGGATTGAAATTAGAAATAAATGACAGAATAAAAATCAGAAACTGCTCCAATACCTGGAGATTAAATAATACACTATTCTATGATGAATGGATAACAGAAGACATCAGAAGGGAAATAAAAAATTTCCTAGAAGTACAGGAGAACAAAGACACATCATGTCAAAATCTCTGGGACACTATGAAAGCAGTACTTAGAGGAAAATGTATTTCATGGGGTGCATTCAACAAAAGAAGTAGAAATCAACAAATAAATGACTTAACACTACAGCTCAAAGCCCTAGAAAAAGAAGAGCAGACCAACACCAAAAGTAGCAGAAGAAAGGAAATAGTTCAAATCAGAGCCAAAATCAACAAAATTGAAACAAAAGAAACAATCGGAAAAATTAACAAAATAAATAGTTGGTTCTTTGAAAAAATAAACAAAATTGATAAACACTTAGGCACACTAACAAAGAGAAAGAGGGAGAAAACTCAAATTACTAAAATTCGGAATGAACAAGGAAATATCACAGCAGACATGAGTGGAATACAAAACATAATTAGAAGGTATTTTGAAAATTTATACTCCAACAAAACAGAAAACCTGGAAGACATCAACATGTTTTTATGGATATATGAATTACCTAAACTGAACGAGGAAGATATACACAACTTAAATAAATCAATTTCAAGCAATGAAATAGAAGAGACCATCAAAAGCCTACCAACAAAGAAAATTCAGGGACCAGATGGGTTCTCAGCCGAGTTTTACAAAACCTTTAATGAAGAGGTCATTCCAATACTCCTCAAAGTATTCCATGAAATAGTAGAGGAGGGAACTCTCCCAAACTCATTCTTTGAAGCCAATATCACCCTGGTACCTAAACCAGACAGAGCCACATCGAGGAAAGAAAATTTCAGACCAATATCCTTATTGAACATCAATGCAAAAATTCTCAACAAAATTTTAGCAAATTGCATGCAAAAATATATTAAACAGTGCACCATGATCAAGTATGTTTTATCCCATGGATGCATGTTTGGTTCAACATCTGGATATCAATAAATGTCATTCATCATATCAACAGACTGAAAGTCAAAAATCACATGATTATTTCAATAGATGCAGAAAAAGTATACGATAAAATACAGCACTCCTTCATGCTCAAAACACTAGAAAAAATTGGGGTAGTGGGAACATTCGTTAACATTGTAAAGGCCATCTACGCTAAGCCCATGGCCAATATCATTCTAAATGGTGAAAAACTGAAAGCATTCCCCCTAAAAACTGGAACAAGGCAGGGATGCCCTCTTTCACCACTTCTATTCAACATCGTCCTTGAAACTCTAGCCAGAGCAATTAGACAAACCAAAGAAATTAAAGGGATAGGAATTGGAAAAGAAGAACTCAAACTATCCCTGTTTGCTGATGACATGATTATATATTTAGAGGAACTCAGAAATTCCGCCAGAAAACTCTTAGAATTCACTCTAAGTGAATTCAGTAAAGTAGCAGGTTACAAGATCAATGCTCATAAATCCAATGCATTTTTATACATAAGTGATGAATCTTCAGAAAGAGAAATTAGGAAAACTACCCCATTCACAATAGCATCAAAAAAAATAATAAAATACTTGGAAATCAATCTCACAAAAGAGGTGAAAGACTTCTACAATGAGAACTACAGAACAGTAAAGAAAGAAATTAAAGAAAACCTTAGAATGTGCAAATATCTACCATATTCTTGGATAGGGAGAATTAATATTGTCAAAATGGCCATACTACCTGTTAGGTTGGAAATTAGGTTACTGTAGGGGGCACAGCTGAGCAGCTAGAAGAAAGACCAGTCCACCAAAGGTGACCAGAAAGTTCACAGCAAGGTGGATGAAAAGTTCCACTGACCCTTCACACCCGCCTGTCACTCAATAGGACCCCTCCCCTCCCATCCCAGTCTATAAAAACCCTGGGCAGCCAGGGCCATGTGCGATTTTCTCTGGGTTCCTATACCCTGGGTGTCTGGGAATTTCGCCCTAGAGCCAAATTGCAATGAAGATTGCTTCAGACACTTTTCTGTCTCTTTTTATTTGACTGCTAACTGTGCCCGCCAAAACCCCTGAGTTTACATTTTGTCCTGCAGTTGAGCCCGCCGAGCCCGCGTGCGCTTACATTTTGTGCAGAAACCCGGGAGGGTGTTTTTTGGGCTCCCCCATCTCTTGGGGTTGTGACCCACCCCCTCCTCAGAAGAACCAGGATTTTTCCGCTCATCACTATTCTGTTCTGCTCCATCCCGCTTCAAAGCGCGGTAAGTTTTCTGGGTTTTATTTATTTATTTATTTATTTATTTATTTATTTATTTTTTCCCATTTGCCACTCCAATTTCCCTTCCATTCCGCTGGGGGTTCTGTTCCGTTGGCGCGTCACAGACCCTCTCCGTCCGTCTGGCCCTGGTGGCCTCAGAGACTTCTGGGCTTCCAGCTAGGCTCCGTGTTCGTCTTGTGTCCCCAAGAGTTGAGAGAAGTCTCAACACTTGGCCCACCTGTTGTCTTCCCAGTGTACAGAAGCCAGAACTGGGATGCCTCTTCTGCTTCTGTACATCTCTCTGGGTATAATTTGATGGCTAATGGGAAATACCAGGAGCTCACTAGACCTCAAAACTCCTTTCCGGTGTATCCACCATAGGTTTACTAAACTGGAACTTTCCAAAAACTTAAGCCGTAAGCAGATAGTTTTTTTTTTATTCAAGCCTCAGTATGTTTTAGATCTCAAGATGGCCACCAAAAGGCACTCACAAGCTTTCTTTTTGGAATTTGGTGCTAGGCCCCGCTCCTCCTTCCACCTGCTCCACCACACACATTCTCCTCCCCTGAGCCGTCCCAAACCCTGCATGCCTCCATGCTCTGGCCAGAACTCCGCCTCCTCTTCCTGTCCTTCTCTGGCCAAAAACCCAACCCCTCCTCTCATGGATGGAGCTCCTCCCCTCTTCCTCCTCGGAAACCTTCTCACTTTCCCTCCCACCTCCTCCTTCAGACCATCTCTCTGCCTAGTCTTCTCCCTCCTCCCCTATCAGCACTAACAGGCAACTTTATCAGACTCTCCCACTGCCTAACCCAGAGCTTCTTTATTCTCTCCAGGAAATAGCCAGTACAAAAGGGTTATATGAATCTATGTTCCATTCTCATTTAGGGTCTTTCTCTGCTGATTCCTTTACTTATATTAAGGAATTTGAGTATCTTTCCTAAACTTATAGTCTTAATATCCTTATTTTCACTCCCAGTATCCAACAGGCAGCACAGGACCACGCTGACCAAGCCTATTTAATGAACATAACTTTATCCACAGGAGCAGGTTCCAATAACTGAGCCAAACTGGAACTACCAGGAAGACCAGCAGGGCCACTGTCACTGTGCTTGCATGGCCCAATAACTCATAGCAGGCATGCAAGCAGTCTCCAATAAGGTGGTAAATTTTGATAAACTGAGGGAAATTACCCAGAATTCAGGTGAGAATCCAGCTCTGTTTCTTAATCGCCTCACAGAGGCCCTTACTAGATATACTAAACTGGACCCTGAATCTCCCTCTGGGGCCACAGTACTAGCAACCCACTTCATTTCTCAATCAGCCCCTAATATAAGGAAAAAGCTCAAGTGAGCTGAGGAGGGCCCTCAAACCCCTATCCGAGATCTGGTAAAGATGGCCTTTAAAGTCTATAATGCCCGAGAGGAAACTGCTGATTTGGCCAGGCAAGCTCATTTACAGAAAAAGGAAACACTCCAGTCCCAAGCCCTGGTAGCTGCCCTGTGGCCTGCAACTCCAGTGAGAGCTTCAAAAGGGAGCCAGCAACTCCCTTCACCAGGGGCTTGATTCAAGTGCGAACGCTAAGGTCACTGGGCTCATCATTGTCCAAACCCACAGCCCCCTACCAAGGCTTGTCCCACCTGCAAACAAGCAGGACACTGGAAGAGTGACTGCCCTATGGCTGGTCCTCCCCAGTGTCTCTATGCAGAGGTGTGGCCAGCCAGGTGGTCCCTTCCCATGAGCTTTTGGGATTCGCAGAAGACTGAAGAAGCCCGGACTCAAGGACCCCTATAACCTTAGCTGAGCCCAGGGTTACGCTCCAGGTAGCAGGTAAATCCATAATTTTCCTTGTGGACACAGGGGCTACCTATTCTGTCTTGCCTGCCCACTCTGGGCCTTTATTTCCTTCCCAGGTTTCGGTTATGGAAATTGATGGAAAACCCTCCTTTCCAAGCAGAACAGCTAAATTAGCCTGTGCCCTAGGGGGACATCCTTTTACACACTCATTCCTAGTTATTCCCTCCTGTCCAGTCCCCCTCTTAGGAAGAGGTGTTCTCCAACCCCTAGGATCCACCCTACAGCTTCTTCCCAGGCACACTGCTAGTGCTTACCTTCTTTTACCTCTGTTTCATACATTTTCTAGCACCCCCACACCACCTACCCTACTATTGCCTCCAGATCTGGTCGACTCCCAAGTCTGGAACACTTCCAAGCCAGTCATAGCCTCCCACCACAAGCCAGCAGTCCTTATCCAACTGGAACCTCAAGCTAAGTTTTCTTCATGTCCCCAGTTTCCAATTTCCCATACTCACAGGGAAGGACTTAAACCCATTATAGACCAGTTGCTTACTCAAGCACTCCTTATCCCTACTGACTTCCCTGTAACACCCTCATACTGCCAGTATGTAAACCCTAAGGAACCTATCGCTTGGTCCAGAACCTCCCTCTAATTAATGAGGCAGTTATTCCCATCCACCCTGTGGTTCCTAACCCTTACCCTTTCCTTCTCACATCCCCCCTTCTACCACCCACTTCAGAGTCCTGAATCTCAAAGATGCATTCTTTATAGTTCCCCTTCACTCTGACTCCTATTACCTCCTTGCCTTCACATAGGAGGATCCTACATCCTTTAGGTCTCATCAGCTGACATGGGCAGTTTTATCCCAAAGCTTCTGGGAAAGTCCTTACCTTTTGGGGCAAGTCTTAGCTCAGGATTTGACTACCTGTGATTTGAAAAGTAGCACACTCCTACAATATGTGGATGACCTCTTCCTATGCAGTCCATTCCTCAAGGCCTCCCAGACTCACATTGCCCAGCTCCTTAACTTCCTGGGATTTCAAAGCTATTGAGTCTCTCCAACCAAAGCCCAGCTCACCACCACTTCAGTGACATATTTGGATATACTCCTCACTCCTACTTCTAAGAGGCTCACAACAGACAGAATCCAAGCCCTGTGTGACTTACAGCCACCAGAAGCAGCAGATTACATTATTACATTCTCTCCTTCCTGGATTTAACTGGTTTTTCAGACACTGGGTCCCTAATTTTGCACTCCATGCCAAACCCCTATATCAGGCAAGAAAGGAGACTCCACATAGGCCCCTTACCTCCCCTGAGATGATAGCTAACTTTTTTTACAAGCTCAGGGATGCTCTTATATCCTCCGCTGCTCTCTCTTCCCAATCCTAATTGTCCTTTCCACCTCTTCATGGATGAAAAGCAGGGTATTGCCACTGGCTTCCTCGTGCAACCAACTGGACCTTCTCACTGACTGGTGGCATCTCTCCAGGCAACTTGATTCCATGTTTCGTGGATGACTACAATGTCTCCGAGGACAGGCAACAGCAGCTGAATCAACTAAGGAAGCTCTAAAACTCACCCTTCTTCAACCAGTAACTGTGTTTTCCACCCATCAACTGCAGGACCTCTTAAACCATAAATCCCTTCCACTCCCCCAGGTGCTAAAGATGCTACATTCACCTCATAAAGACCTCTTTGATTACCCACTCCCCTCTCCTAACCTAACCATTTTTATAGATGGTAGTTCTGTGCTGGGTCCTGATGGATGCTGGAGAGCCGCTTTATGCAGATGTCACCACCACCTCAGAAAGTCTGTGTAAGTAAAGGGCAAATTTCAACAAGTTTGCATATAACTAAGTTGGTTATATGTACATGAGACAGGCTGTAGCCTAGTGCCTGGGAGTGCTCCTGTGCAGGGGCATAAGATGCCTGGCTGCTATGCCAGTACCTTCGCTGGGAAGGCTCTGTGCAGGAATCCTATCAGCTCTGACATTGATCTCAGGCACCCAGCTCTCAGGTAGAAAGGCATTCCTTTGCCAGATAACCAGTGTTTCCTCAGTTTTCTTCTCTGGTTCCTACCTGCCTTACAGTAACTTTGGACAGTGGACTTCCATGAAAGCAACACAGAGCTGCTAACATTGCACTTTGCAGCTGTGAAAAGTTGTATAGATGTCCTAGTCTCTGTAACTTTCCTGAAAACAAAGAATAATGCTTATGTAATCTTTAACCTGATAATGAGACATATATAAAGATTGCTGATGTAACTCTCTAGGACTACATCTCCATCAGAGAACAGAGTTGCATCTGGTCTCTGCTTAATCTTCAAAATCTGTGTTTTGTGAAAAGCCCTGCCTTATCTGAAATAAGGCTCTGCCTCACCTGGCTGCATGTTAGTATGGCTCCAAAATAAGCCAGACACTAATTCATTTAAAGTTGTGTTCAAAAGTTTGATGTTTACTACAAAGATCACTGTGATCTCAAACAGGAGATATAATGAATAACTCAGCCAGAATTCAGGATACCTATTGCAAATATTGAATGTTTTTCTCACCCTAATTAGAATGGCGATTATCAAAAATACAAGCAACAGGTGTTGGCGAGGATGTGGGGAAAAAGGTACACTCATACATTGCTGGTGGGGCTGCAAATTAGTGCAGCCACTCTGGAAAGCAGTGTGGAGATTCCTTAGAAAACTTGGAATGGAACCACCATTTGACCCAGCTATCCCACTCCTTGGTCTATACCCAAAGGACTTAAAATCAGCATACTACAGAGATACAGCCACATCAATGTTCATAGCTGCTCAATTCACAATAGCCAGATTGTGGAACCAACCTAGATGTCCTTCAATTGATGAGTGGATAAAGAAACTGTGGTATATATATATATATATATATATATATATATATATATACACACACACACAATGGAATATTACTCTGCCATAAAGAACAATAAAACTATGGCATTTGCAGGCAAATGGATGAAACTGGAGACCATCATGCTAAGTGAGATAAGCCAATCTCAAAAAACTAAAGGACAAATGATCTCACTGATAAGTGGATGGGATGATGACACATAAGGGGGAAGGTGGGAGGAGTTAGTGTTAGGGTTAGGGTTAGGGTTAGGGAGGGGGCAAGAATGGAGGAAGAAAGGACTGTTTAGAGGGAAAAGAAGGGTGGGAGGGGTGGGGGGAAGGGAAAAATAATAGAATGAATCAAACAAAATTACCATATGTAAATTTATGATTATACAAATGGTATGCCTTTAACCCATGAACAAACAGACAAACAACATGTATCCCATTTGTTTACAATAAAAAAAAAAAGAAAAAATAAAGAATTGCCGGGAGTGGTGGGGGGAAGGGAAAAATAACAGAATGAATCAAACAATATTGCCCTATGTAAATTTATGATTTTTAATTAAAATAAATAAATAATAAAAAAAGAAAAAGAAAGAATTGCCATTTTGTGTTGCCAAGCATGCTATGCTAAGCAACTGTTGAGGGATACAGAGGTGGGGTGTTCCCATGGGAAGCATTTCTTACATGACATGGAGTCTCAGGGTAAAATGGAGCCTTGTTTGGTCATTGCCTACAGAGCCTAGCCCATAATATTGTTATACCTCAGTAAGGCATGGCTAAGTCTTTAAGCACATTCCCCTATTGTTCAGGTAGGCTTGGTTCCTGTTATAGCTTTATTGAGATAACATTGAAGTACAATGAAATGTACATATTTGAAGTATGTGATTTGATCAGTTTTGACGTTTTAACACATATAACCAATATGCTTAATAGAAAAATATTTCTAATATATTTTTTAAAAATTGAAATCACATACACTGTCTATCCTGCCTGATTCATTACATTATGAATCAATCACTTTAAGATATATAGGGAATGCGATCCAAGATGGCGGACTAGAGGGTGAATGCATCTCCTGTCGCTCCAGGATTCAAGAAGGGGAGGCATTGAGAGACTCAGACTCAAATAGAGCCACAGGATGAGTCGCCCCCACCAGGTGAAGCTCGGCCCAGGTGGCAGGCCCAGAAAGGGGCAGCTTCTCAGAGCAGGGCAGGGCAGCTTGAGTCTTCCCCAGGTAGCCCTGCTCCCTTCGGTGATGGGCTCCTCCCACACAGCCAGCTTCTTGGAGCAGGCAGCCCAGTGAGAGCCTTTCTGCTAGAACAAGGTCCAAGTCCCAGAGCCAACAGTGAGCTCTGGCCCCCAGGCAGCTTCAGGGACCAGGACAGGGCAGCCAGAGACTTTCCCAGGCAGTCCTGCTCCCTCCGACACCAGGAGCGTTTCAAGGCTAGCTTCTAGGAGCAGACCACCCAGTGAGAGCTGTTTTAAAAAGAGCCAGCCACAACTCCCAGTGCCAGCAGAGAGCTCCGGCCCGCAGGCAGCCTCTGGGACCAGGGCAGGGCAGCCAGAGACTTCTCCAGGCAGCCCTGGACCCTCTGGCAGCAAGCTTTTTCCACAGGGTGATCCAAGATGGTAGACTAGAGGGTGACTGCATCTCCTGTCGCTCCAGAACCCAGGATTCATGAAGAGATGGCATTGAGAGGCTCAGACTAAAATAGAACCATGGGGTGAGTCTCCCCCACTGGGTAAAGCTTGGCCTGGGTGGCAGGCCCGGACAGAGGTGGCTTCTCAGAGCAGAGCAGGGCAACTGGAGTCTTCCCCAGATAACCTTGCTCCCTCTGGCATTGGGTCCTCCCACAAGGCCAGCTTCTCAGAGCAGGCTGCCCAGTGAGAGCCTTTCTGCACAGAACCATCTCCATGTCCCAGAGCCAGCACCAAGCTCTGGCACTCAGGCAGCTTGAGGGACCAGGACAGGGCTACCAAGGACTTCCCCAAGCACCCCTGCTCCCTCTAGCAGCATGCTCCTTTCATGGCGAGCTTCTAGGAGCAGACTGCCAAGTGAGAGCCTTTCCGCACAGAGCAAGTTCCAATCCCTGGAACCAGTAGCTGGCTAGGGGCAGCTATCTTTGGAAGTGCTGCATTTTCAAGTTCCTCCAAGACTTCAGGCTATTGAAGGCTGGGAGGTGATGTAGTGGAAATCTACATGGACACTATAACCAAAGAGGTAATCTGCAATACCTGAGAGTCCCACTGAATCTGACCAATATGAGAAAACAAGGGAAGAAAATGTCCCAAACAAACTTAGATACTATATCAATAAAAGCCAATGATGGCACAGCAGAAGAAATTTCAGAAAGGGAGTTCAGAATGTACATAATTAAAAATATCAGGGAAGCAAATGAGGAGATGAAAGAGCAAATGCAGACATTAAAGGAGGAGATGAAAGAGAAAATGCAGGCATTAAATTATCGCACCTATCAACAGATAAAAGAGATCATTTCAATAAAGAGTTAGAGATGCTGAAGAAAAACAAACAAACAAACAGAAATTCATGAAAGAGGAAACAATAAACCAAGTAAAAAACTCCATAGAAAGCATTATGAAGAGGATAGAACACCTGGAAGACAGAACCTCAGACATTGAAGAAAAAATATTTAATCTTGAAAACAAAGTTGATCAAAATGAGAATATAGTAAGAAATCATGAACCGAATCTACAAGAATTATGGGATATCATAAAAAGGCCAAATTTAAGAATTATTGGGAGGCTTTTTCAATGGGGCAATCCAAGATGGTGGAAAAGAGGGTGACTGCATCTCCAGTCACTCCGGAACCCAGGATGCAAGAAGGGGAGGCATTGAGAGACTTGGACTAAAATAGAACCACGGGGTGAGTCTCCCCCACCTGGTGAAGCTCAACCTGGGCAGCAGGCCCGGACTCAGGCAGCTTATTAGAGTAGGGCAGGTCAGCTAGAGTCTCCCCCAGGCAGCCCTGAGCACTACGGTGGTGGGCTCCTCCCACAGGGCTAGATACTGCAGCTTCTCGGAGCAGGTCCCCCAGTGAGAATTTTTCTGCACACAATCAGCTCCAATTCCCTGATCCAGCATACGGCGAGCTCTGGCCCACCCACACGCTGCTTCAGAGACCAGAACAGGGCAGTCAGGGACTTTCCCCAAGCAGTCCGGCTCCCTCCGGTGGGAAGTGCCATTCCAGGCTAGCTTCTTGGAGCAGACCTCCCAGTGAGAGCCTTTCTACACAGAGCCAGCCACAAGTCCCCAACCCAGTGGAGACCTCCGACCCGCCAGCAGCCTCTGGGACCAGGGCAGGGCAGCCAGAGACCTCTCCAGGTGGCCCTGCCCCACTGCGGCCACAGGATTTTTCAACGGGGTGATCCAAGATGGCAGACTAGAGGATGACTGCATCTTCAGTTGCTCCAGAAGCCAGGATTCAAGAAGGGGAAGCATTGAGAAACTTGGACTAAAATAGAAACATGGGGTGAGTCTCCCTCAAACGATGAAGCTTGGCCCGGGCAGCAGGCACCAAATCGAGTGGCTTATTAGAATTGGGTAGGGCAGCTAGAGTCTTATCCAGGAGCCCTGGGCGCTCCAGCGGTGGGCTCCTCACTCACGGTCACCTTCTCAGAGCAGGCCCCCCAGTGAGAGCATTTCCACACATAGCGAGCTCCAAGCCCTGGAACCAGTATGGTCTAGGAAAAGCTTTTTTCGTAAGTACTGCATTATCAAGTTACTCCAAGACTTCAGTCCACTGAAGGCTGGGAGATACACTGGAAATCTGCAGGGACACTATAAGATGGTGGAATAGAGGATGACTGCATCTCCAGTCACTCCAGAACCCAGGATTCAAGACGGGGAGGCACTGAGAGACTCGGACTAAAATAGAACCACGGGGTGATTCTCCCCCACCTGGTGAAGCTTGACCTGGGTGGCAGGCCCGGATTTGGGTGGCTTATTAGAGTAGGGCAGGTCATCTAGAGTCTCCCTCAGGCAGCCCTGAGCACTACGGCGGTGGGCTCCTCCCACAGGGCCAGATACTCCAGCTTCGTGGAGCAGGTCCGAGGAAAATAGAGGAAATCTGCAATATCACAGAGTTCCAATGACATCTGACCAATATGAGAAAACAAGGGAAGAAAATGTCCCAAAAAAACCTAGATACTATATCAATAAAACACAATGACAGCGCATCAGAAGATATATCAGAAAGGGAGTTCAGAATGTACATAATTAAAACAATCAGGGAAGCAAACGAGAAGATGAAAGAGCAAATGCAGGCACTGAAGGAGGAGATGAAAGAGCAAATGCAGGGATTAAATTGTCGTACCAATGAACAGTTAAAAGAGCAAATATGGGAAGCAAGAGATCATTTCAATAAAGAGTTAGAGATACTGAAAAACACCAAACAGAAATCCTTGAAATGAAGGAAACAATAAACCAAGTCAAAATCTCCATAGAAATCATAACCAATAGGACCTTGAAATGAAGGAAACAATAAACCAAGTCAAAATCTCCATAGAAATCATAACCAATAGGACAGAACCCCTGGAAGACAGAACCACAGATATTGAAGACAAAATATTTAATCTTGAAAACAAAGTTGACCAATCAGAAAAGATGGTAAGAAATCATGAACAGAATCTACAAGAATTATGGCATATCATGAAAAGGCCAAATTTAAGAATTATTGGGATTGAGGAAGGCTTAGAGAAACAAACCAAAGGAATGAACAATCTATTCAATGTAATAATATCAGAAAATTCCCCAAATCTGAAGAATGAAATGGAAAACCAGGTACAAGAGGCTTATAGAACTCCAAATATACAAAATTACAACAGACCCACAACAAGGCACATTATTATGAAAATACCTACCATACAAAATAAAGACAGAATTTTAAAGGCTGCGAGAGAAATGAATCAAATTATATTCAGGGGGAAACCAATATGAATATCAGCAGATTTTTCAATCCAGACCCTAAAAGTTAGAAGGGCCTGGAACAACATTTACCAAGCCCTGCAAGAAAACTGATGCCAACCACGAATCTTATACCCAGCAAATCTTTCTTTCAGATTTGACGATGAAATAAAATCCTTCCATGATAAACAAAAGCTAAAGGAATTTCCAAAAAGAAAGCCAGCATTACAGAACATTCTCAGCAAAATATTCCATGAGGAAGAGATGAAAAACAGCAATGCAAATCAGCAATGTGAGGAACTAGCCTAAAGAAATAGCCAAATAAAGAAGAACCCAAATCATGTCAAAAAAACAAAAATGAGTCAAATGACTGGAAATACAAATCATATCAAAATAATAACCCTGAATGTTAATGGCCTGAACTGATCAATCAAAAGACATAGACTGGCAGATTGGATGAAAAAGAAAAATCCAACAATATGCTGCCTGCAAGAGACTTATCTCATAGAAAGAGATACCCATAGACTAAAGGTGAAAGGAAGTGAAAAAACATACCATGAACACGGACACAGCAAAAAAGCTGGAGCATCCATACTCATTTCAGATAATGTGGACTTCAAGCCAAAACTAGTCAGAAGGGATAAAAAAGGCATTACATACTGCTTAAGGAAAGCATAAATCAGCAAGACATAACAATCATAAATATCTATGCCCCAAACATTGACTCATCCAAGTACGTAAAACAAATCCTTCTCAATTCCAGAAATCATATAGACCACAACACAATAGTACTAGGTGATTTTAGCACACCTCTCTCACCGATGGATAGATTGTCCAAACAAAAATTGAATAAAGAATCCATAGATCTCAATAACAAAATCAACAATTTAGAATTAACTGACTTATATAGAATATACCGTACAAGATGAACAAATACACTTTCTTCTGAGCAGAACATGGATACTTCTCTAAAGTAGACCATGTTTTATGCTACAAAGTTACAGTTAGCAAATACAAGAAGATAGAGATACTACCTTGTACTCTATCAGATCATAATGAATTGAAATTAGATATAAATGGCAGAATAAAAAAAACAGAAACTTCTCCAATACTTGGAGATTAAATAATACACTATTATATGATGAATGCATAACAGAAGACATCAGGAAGGAAATAAAAACTCTTAGTGTAAATGAGAACAAAGATACATCATATCAAAAACTCAGGAACACTATGAAAGCAGTACTTAGAGGAAGATTTCTTTTATGGGTCACATTCAACAAAAGTAGTAGAAATCAATAAACAAATGACTTAACACTACAGCTCAAGCCGTAGAAAAAGAAGAGCAGACCAACACCAAAAGTGGTAGAAGAGAGGAAATAGTTAAAATCAGAGCCGAAATCAATGAAATTGAAACAAAAGAAACAATCGGAAAAGTTAACAAAATAAAAAGTTGGTTCTTTGAAAAAATAAACAAAATTGATAAACCCTTAGCCATACTAACAAAGAGAAAAAGGGAGAAAACTCAAATTACTAAAATTCGATATGAACAAGGAAATATCACAACAGACAAGAGTGAAATACAAAACATAATTAGAAGCTATTTTGATAATCTATACTCCAAAAAAAATCAGAAAACCTCGAAGACATCAACAAGTTTCTAGAGACATATGAATTACCTTAACTGAACCAGGAGGACATACACAACTTACATAAATGAATTTCAAGCAATGAAATAGAAGAGGTCATCAAAAGCTTACCAACAAAGAAAAGTCCGGGACCAGATGGGTTGTCAGCCGAGTTCTACAAAACCTTTAAAGAAGAGTTTATTCCAGTACTTCTCAAAGTATTCCATAAAATAGAAGAGGAGGGAACCCTCCCAAACTCATTCTATGAAGCCAATATCACCCTGATAACTAAACCAGACAGAGACACATAGACGAAAAAAATTTCAGACCAATATCCTTAATGAATATCGACGCAAAAATTCTCAACAAAATTTTAGCAAATTGCATACAAAAATATTAAAAAGGTAGTGCACCACAATCAAGTGAGTTTGATTCCAGGGATGCAAGGTTGGTTCAACATCCGGAAATCAGTATATTTCATTCACCATATCAATATACTAAAAGATAAGAATCACACGATCATTTCAATAGATGCAGAAAAAGCATTTGATAAAATACAGTATCCCATTATGCTCAAAACACTAGAAAAAAATGGGGGATGTGGGAACATTCCTTAATATTGTAAAGCCCATGGCCAATATCATTCTAAATGGTGAAAAACTGAAAGCATTCCCCCTAAAAACTGGAACAAGGCAGGGATGCCCTCTTTCACCACTTCTATTCAACATCATTCTTGAGACTGTAGCCAGAGCTATTAGACAAACCAAAGGAATAAAAGGGATAGGAATTGGAGAAGAAGAACACAAACTATCCCTGTTTGCTAATGACATGATTATATATTTAGAGGAACCTGGGAATTCCACCAGAAAACTCTTAGAACTCATAAGTGAATTCAGTAAAGTAGCAGGTTACAAGATCAATGCTCATAAATCCAATGCATTTTTATACATAAGTGATGAATCTTCAGAAAAAGAAATTAGGAAAACTACCCCATTCACAATAGCATGAAAAAAATAAAATACTTGGGAATCAATCTCACAAAAGAGGTGAAAGACCTCTACAATGAGAACTACAGAACTCTAAAGAAACAAATTAATGAAAATCTTAGAAGACGGAAAGATCTTCCATGTTTTTTGATAGGCAGAATTAATATTGTCAAAATGGCCATACTACCAAAAGTTCTATACAGATTCAGTGCAGTTCCAATTAAATACCGAATGATGTACCTTACAGAAATATAGCAAGCAATTATAAAATTCATCTGGAAGAATAAAAAACCCAGAATAGCTAAAGCAATCCTCAGTAGAAAGAGCAAAGCAGGGGTATCGCAATACCAGATCTTCAACTTGTTGGCTTAGGATCAGACTTTCTTCACTGGACTCCCATAGGCCAAGAAATAAAAGCAAGAATCAACAACTGAGATAGATTCAAACTAAAAAGCTTTCTCTCAGAAAGGAAACTATGAGTAATGTGAAGACAGAGCCTACAGAGTGGGAGAATATCGTTGCCACTCATACTTCAGATAGAGCGCTAATTTCCACAATCAATAAAGAACTCAAAAAACTCTACACCAAGAATACAAATAATCCAATCAACAAATGGGCTAAGGAAATGAACAGATACTTCACAGAAGAAGATCTACAAGCAATCAACAGATATATGAAATAACGTTCAACATCTCTAGTAATAAGAGAAATGCCAATCAAAACTACCCTAAGATTTCATCTCACCCCAATTAGAATGGCGATTATCAAGAATACAAGCAACAATATGTGTTGGTGAGGATGTGGGGGAAGAGGTACACTCTACATTGCTGGTGGGGCTGCAAATTAGTGCAGCCACTCTGGAAAGCAGTATGTATATTCCTCAGAAAGCTTGGAATGGAACCACCATTTGACCCAGCTATCCCACTTTTTGGCCTATACCCAAAGGACCCAAAGGACTTAAAATCAGCATACTACAGAGATACAGCCACATCAATGTTCATAGCTGCTCAATTCACTATGGCCAGATTGTGGAACCAACCTAGATGCCCTTAAGTTGATGAATGGATAAAGAATCTGTGGCATATATATATACAATGGAATATTACTCAGCCATGAAGAATGATAAAATTATGGAATTTTTAGGCAAATGGATGAAAAATGAGGATATCATGCTAAGTGAGATAAGCCAATCTCAAAAAACTAAAGGATGAATGATTTCACTGATAAGCGAATGAGGACATATAATGGGGGGTAGGATAGATTAGCATTAGGGTTACGGTTAGGGATAAGGATGGTGGTAAGAATGGAGGAAGGACGGATTGTATAGAGGGAAAAGAGGTGTGGGAGGGGTGGGGGGTAAGGGAAAAAATAACAGAATGAATCAAACAACATTGCCCTATGTAGATTCATGATTTTTAGTAAAAAAGAAAAAAGAAAAAAAAAGAGGAGAAAAAAAAGAATTAACAAATAGGATTAATCAAACTAAATAACTTCTTCACAGCAGAGGAAATAATCAAGAACATGAAGAAAGCCCCTACTGAATTGGAGAAAAATCTTTGCTATGTGTTGGGAATATTGCTCAGTTGGTAGCGTGTTTGCCACATGCACAAGTCCCTTGGTTTAATCTCCAGCACCACAAAAAAAAAAAAAAAAATTCTGCCTGCACCCCAGGGAGATCATTAATTTCCAAGATATATGAAGAACTCACTAAACTTAACACCAAAAGGACATATAATTTAATCAATAAATGGACAAAGGAATTGAACAGGCACTTTACAGACGAAGAAATATGAAAGGTCAACAAACATACAAAAAATATGTACAACATCACTAGCAATTAGAGAAATGAAAATTAAAACTATACTGAGATTTCATCTCATTCTAGTCAGACTGGCAATTATTAACAAGCAACAATAAGTATTGGTAAGGATGTGGGGAAAAAGATTCACTCATACATTGCTTGTGGGACTGCAAATTGGTGTGACCACTCTGGAAAGCTGTATGGATATTCCTCAGAAAACTTGGAATGGAACCACCATTTGACCCAGTTAGCCCACTCCTCAGTCTGTACCCAAAGGATTTAAAATCAGCATACTACAGTGATGCAGCCATATCAATGTTTATAGCAGTGCAATTCACAATGTCTAAACTATGGAACCAACCTGGGTACCCTTCAACAGATGAACTGATAAAGAAAATGTGGCATATATACACAATGGGATATTGTTCAACCATAAAGAAGAATTAAATTATGGCATTTGCTGATAAGTTGATGGAGCTGGAGATTATTATCCTAAGTGAAATAAGCCAGTCTCAAAAAACCAAAGGCCAAATGTTCCCTTTCATATGAGGATGCTGACTCACAATAACAGAGAATAGAAGTTCATTGGATTAGACAAGGGGGAATGAAAGGAAGGGAGGGGGATGGGAATAGGAAAGACAGAATAAATCAGTCAAAACTATCCTATGTTCATATATGAATACACAACCAGTGAAACTTCAAATAATGTTCATGCACAAGAATGGTATCCTAATTAGAATAAATTATACTCCATGAAACAAACAAACAAACAAAAAAAAAGAATTATTGGGATTGAGGAAGGCTTAGAGAAACAAAACAAAGGAATGAACAATCTATTCAATGTAATAATATCAGAAAATTCCCCAAATCTGAAGAATGAAATGGAAAACCAACTACAAGAGGCTTATAGAACTCCAAATATAAAAAATTACAACAGATCCACACCAAGGCACATTATTATGAAAATACCTAACATATAAAATAAAGACTGCATTTTATAGGCCATGACAGAAAAGAATCAATTACATTCAGGGGGAAAGCAATAAGAATATCAGCAGATTTTTCAATCCAGACCCTAAAAGTTAGAAGGGCCTGGAACAACTTTTACCAAGCCCTGAAAGAAAACGGATGCCAGCCAAGAATCTTATACCCAGCAAATCTTACTTTCAGATTTGACAAAGAAATAAGATAATTCCATGATAAAAAAAAGCGAAAGGAATTTACAAAAAGAAAGCTGGCATTACAGAACATTCTCAGCAAAATATTCCATGAGGAAGAGATGAAAAACAATGATTCAAATCAGCAATGTGAGGAACTAGCCTAAAGGAATAGGCAAATAAAGGAGAAAAAAAATAATATTAAAAACAAAAAAGAGTCAAATGACTCTTTACACAAATACAAATTATATCACAATAATAACCCTGAATGGGAATGGCCTGAACTCATCAATCAAAACATATAGACTGGCAGATTGTATTAAAAAGAAAAATCCAACAATATGCTGCCTGCAAGAGACTCATCTCATAGAAAGAGATGCCCATAGATGAAAGGTTAAAAGATGGGGAAAAAACATACCATGCACATGGAAACAGCAAAAAAGATGGAGTATACATCCTCATTTCAGATATTGTGGACCTCAAGCCAAAACTAGTCAGAAGGGATAAAGAAGGACATTACATACTGCTTAAGGGAAGCATAAATCAGCAACACATAACAATCATAATTATCTATGCCCCGAACAATGTCTCATCCATGTACGTCAAACAAATCCTTCTTATATCCAGAAATCAAATAGACCACAACACAATACTACTAGGCAATTTTAATACACCTCTCTCACCACTATATAGATCCTCCATACAAAAATTGAATAAAGAAATCATGCATCTCAATAACACAATCAACAATTTAGACTTAACAGACATTTATAGAATATACCATCCAACCAAGAGTGAATATACTTTCTTCTCTGCATCACATGGATCCTTCTCTAAAATAGATCATATTTTATGCCACAAAGCTACTGTTAGCAAAAACAATAAGATAGAGATAGAACCTTGTATTCTCTCAGATCATATTGGATTGAAATTAGAAATAAATGATAGAATAAAAAACAGAAACTTCTCCTATACCTGGAGATTATATAATACACTATTATATGATGAATGGATAACAGGAGACATCAGGAGGGAAATAAAAAAAGTCTTAGAAGTAAATCAGAACAAAGACACATCATATCAAAACCTCTGGAACACTATGAAAGCAGTACTTAGAGGAAGATTTATTTCATGGGGTGCATTCAACAAAAGAAGTAGAAATAAGCAACGACTCAACACTACAGCTCAAAGCACTAGAAAAAGAAGAGCAGACCAACACCAAATGTAGTAGAAGAAAGAAAATAATTAAAATCAGAAACGAAATTAATGAAATTGAAACAAAAGGAACAATCGGAAATTTTAATAAAATAAGTAGTTGGTTCTTTGAAAAAATTAACAAAGTTGATAAAACTTTAGCCACACTAACAAAGAGAACGATTGAGAATATTCAATTTACTAAAATTCGGAATGAACTAGGAAATATCACAATAGACACAAGTGAAATACAAAACATAATTAGAAGCTATTTTGAAAATCTATACTCCAACAAAACAGAAAACCTCGAAGACATCAACAAGTTTCTAGAGACATATGAATTACCTAAACTGAATGAGAAGGATATACACAACTTAAATAAATCAATTTCAAGCAATGAAATAGAAGAGGTCATCAAAAGCCTATCAACAAAAAAAGGTCCGGGACCAGATGGATTCTCAGCCAAGTTCTACAAAACCTTTAAAGAAGAGCTCATTCCAATACTTCTCAAAGTATTCCATGAAATAGAAGAGGAGGGATACCACCCAATGTCATTCTATGAAGCCAATATCACCCTGATACCTAAATCAGACACACATGAAATAGGAAAGAAATAATACGAGCTAATAAGTGATAAAAATCAAGTCTAATGAGAAAAAAAGGAATAACATGAAAATTAATATCAGTGGAAAGGGAGCTATCAAAACAACCCTACAGATGGTAAAAATATATGAAGGTAATGTTATAATTTTATGCCAACATATGTTATAGCTCACATAACATGTTCTATATTAGAGGAGGATCCATATGCTTCTGAGAAGAAAGTGTATTCAGTCATTTGTGGATGAAATATTCTACATCTGTTAAGTCAAAATTGTCAATTGTGTTTTTTTGTTCTATAGTTTCATTTAGTTTTTCTTTGGAGTATCTATATAGTATTGACAGAAGCATGTTAAAGTTACCTGGTATTATTGTGCTTTGGTCTACATGTTTATTGAAATTGAGAATGGTTTGCTTGAAGTATATAGATGCCCCATTGTTTGGATAATAAATATAATTTTTATGTCTTGTTGATGTATATTCCCTTAAGCAGTATAAAATGGCCTTCATTTTCACTTTTGATTAACTTTGGCTTGAAATTTACATTATCTGATAAGAGGATAGACACCCCTGCTTGTTTACAAGATCTATGTGAGTAATACATTTCTTTTTTTTTCCCCATTCTTTTGCTTCAGGCTGTGGGTGTCTTTGCCTATGAGGTAACTCTCTTAAAGACAGCATATTATTGGGTGTTGTTTTTTAATTCAATCTGCCATCTATGTCCTTTGATTGATGAACTTAGGTCATTTACATTTAATGCTATTATTATTGAGAAATGATTTTATTTCCCTGTAATTTTGATTTGTGTCTGTTTTTTAATTTGAATTACTTTCTCTTTGTGTTTTTTATTTTTATAGTACAATTCCTCCCTTTGCTAGTGTTCAATTTTGGTTTTCATTTCCTCTTCATGAAATATTTTATTGAGAATGATTTTTTTTGGGGGGTGCTGGGGATGGAACCCAGGGCCTTGTGCTTGCAAGGCAAGCACTGTACCAACTGAGCTATCTCCCCAGCTCTCAAGAATGACTTTTAGTGTAGGTTTTCTATTTGTGAACTCTTAACTTTAATTTATCAATGACAGTTTTTATGTCATCCTCAATTCTGAAGCTTAATCTTTTCTGGGCACTGTATTCTTGACTGGCACCAATTTTCTTTCACAACTTGGTATACATCATTTCAAGACCTCTTAATCATGGGGGTCTAGCTGAGAAATCAGCTGTGATCTGGATTGGTTTCCCTCTTAATATTACCTACCATTTTTCTCTGGCAGTCTTTAAAATTCTATCCATATTCTGTAACTTATACATTTTCAGAATACTGTGACTTGGTTGGGTCTCTTGTAATTTTGTATGTTTGGGGTCCTTGGAGCCTCTGTATTTGATTTTACATTTCATTCTTTGGGTTTGGGACATTTTCTGGTATTTCATTGAGAAGATTTTGCATTCCTCTTGTTTGTGTCTTCCAGCCTTCATCTATCCTGATAAATCTTATATTTGGTCTTTTCAGGTTATCCCATATTTCCTGGAAGTTCTGTTCATGGTGTCTTAACGTCTTTTATCCACAGTCAGTTTTGTTTTCAAGATTATAAAGTTTTATTCATTGCCTGAAACTATCTCTTCCAAGTGATGTAGCCTAGAGGTGGTGCTTTCCATTGAATTCTTAATTTGGTATATTGATTCCTTCATTTGAGGATTTATGCTTGATTTTTTTTTCAGAATCTCTATCTCTTTTTAGAAGTACTATTTCACTACCTGTATTATTTTTTACTGACTTCATTCCCTATATTGTCCTTTATCTCACAGGTCAGTTTGAGTATGTGCATTCTAAATTCCTTCTCTGATATTTCTTCCACTGTGGTGTGATTAGATTCTGTTACTGAAGTATCTTAGTTTGTTTGGGGCAATTTGTTCCCTTGATTTTTATGTTATTTGTCTCTACCCATCTAGCAATATGCATCCAAGGTAGTGCCATTTCTACCCTGTGGACTTGTAGGGTTCCTGAAGGTTTCCAGTACTTCACACCTTAGAGGGGACATAAATAATAAACACACTCAATGTAAACAATATATAGCATTAAACCAAATAGATCCTACTATGACACATATAATACTAATTGTCATGAAAAACAGAAATTATGTGAGCACTGTAAAAACTGTGAAGTTTGCAAAACTGTTTACAACTTTGAATATCTCACTCACATCCCATGTGGTCAAGGGAAAGTGTTCTGGTAGGAGGGATGTACTGGCTGCAAAATAAAGCTATGAAATTTATTTATCAGAAATAAAAGCAGAAAACAAAATTATCTTAAGACAGAGACATGACTGGTTGAGTGATTCAGAAGGGTCTGGACCTAACAAAAGGAAGGAGCCCACATTTGCTTTATCTATAATAATACAGATGGAAAGGACTGGTTGGAGCTTCTTCTCCACAAACAGGATGGGGAATGAAGGGAATCAAGATATTTGGCTCTAGCAGGTGACTCCCACATCTAATGCTTGTATTTGAACTTGAGTGGTGAGCTAACACAGGGTAACTGCGTGACTCAGGTAATCTCGAGCAGTCATTCTGCAACTGTGACTTTCTGAGAGCAGATATTCCTGGTTAATGGCTTGAACTATGCTGAGTTCTCATATGACCCATGGATGGCTTCCTGCAGAATGGTCAACTGGGAGAAAAGAGAAGTGATGTAAGATGTGAGCATTATAAAGGAGGTAGAGAGATAATAGAAGTGAAAAATTAAAGGAAGAATGAAAGATTAATAGAGATTGCTATTAGCAGAAAAAATGAGAGAAGTAGAATCAAGGGAAACATATAAGTGAGAGAATATATATAGCAAAAACCAAAAAAAAAAAAAAAAAAAAAAAAAAAAAAAACAGAATCCAAAACAAAATTGAAATATACTAATCAAATATTCTAGTCCTCAAGTATTGATTCATGAAAAATAAATGACTTGAAAAATGCAAGAAATGAGGAAAACAAATATGAATATGTATAAATATTCATGAAATATTAGGGTCATAATAAAACAGAAAAAAAAATTTTAAAAATGAGTGATTTGATGAAAAGTTAAAGAATTGTGCTTGTTGAACTTTGAAAAATACTGCCACCCTTCTCATCAGTGTTGGGTGGCGATGCTAGGATGAGAGATGTAATCCTGTAGGTGGAACTCCTGGAGGTGGAATATAGGCTTAGTTGGGTTCAAGGCTCTTCCATAAATGCCAGTTGTTCTTGAGACTTTAAATCAGTGTACCCTCAGTGCCAAGCAATTTGCTGGTCAACATGAGTACACTGCACCCCAGAGATCTCCCCTGGGTTCCACTTGTGTGGTTATTGAACCAATTCTCAGCCAACTATATCTTCTGCAGTCCCCTTGCATTCTGGTCTCAAGTTCAGTCTCCAAACTCATTCTCTTTCATGCACACCCTTTCAAATTCCTTGCCAGGCATGTCTCTCTCAGCTGGTCCTGCAAGCATATGGGTTGGAGGAGGAGGTAGAAACGGGTGGGTTTCCACAACCAGTAGTCTGGTATGTGAAATCTGTCCACATTCGATTTTCTCATGGTCATTTAGTCACACTCTATGTCATGCCATGTTTTTTGCGAGGCCTATATTTTGGGCCAAACTTGGGTTTGCCAGGAATGGGCTCTGTCAGCTTCTGGCCCCCACATCACAGTTGCAAATGTTTCCTTCCTTTGTTCTCTGCATACAGCCTAGAGAGACAATGACTTTTCCTGCAGAAGGATGTTGTGCAGCATGCCTTTCAGTTTATTTGGGCAGTGTCTTTGATCTGTAAACTCTCTCTACCCAGACATGCTTCTGGCCTCCTGAAAATGCAGATTCCTTTAATTTCCTTGTCTCTCTACTTTGCTCATGGAGGAACCACTCTGGATGTTGACTCCAGTCATGGTAGATACTGGGGTTTCTTTCTTATAATATCCACCTCCTGAGTCCCTATCTGTTTGAATGTACAGTATTAAATTCCAGTAAATACTCCTCCCACAACACACACTGTTTGTTTTTGTTCACCTACTTTACTGAGAAGCTGCCTGTTTTCTTTCCTGGTTTCACAACATGAAACAGCCTGAAAAGTGACCTTCTGTATTCTGACATCTTGAAACCCCTCAGGCTTGATTTGTGACTCTGAGATGTAGCCATATACTGAACATCCCCTAATCACTCACAGCCATGAATCCACTCCACACTCCAACCAC